>NC_057814.1:433852639-434152639 GCF_018294505.1 Triticum aestivum
GGAGAGGTGGCGGGGCAGGGGGGTACTTATAGGAGGGGGAGGGGTGGCGTGGAGGAGGGGGCAAGGCGGCGTGCTCGAGCCGGACTCGGGGCGGCGGCGCGGTGGTCTCCGGGTGGGAGACGACGCGGAAACGGGCCGGCCTGGCTCGGCTGGGCCTCGGCCGAGTCGGGCGCGGGATTTTTTTTTAAATAATTCGCCGAATCTAAAAAAAATCGCAGAAAATAAATAAATATCCAAAAATGCTAAAACAAATTTTTCCCGTCTAATTAAAATAATTAGAACAAGATGAACATTTTTCTTGGCCCAAAAATGCAGTTTTGAAAATGTGCAAATTTTTTTAATGCAATTAAAATTGCAAATAAAATCCGAATAAAATCAAATATTTGGTTTTAATATTTTTCCTCCAATATTTCAATTATTGTGGAGAAGTCATATTTTCTCCTCTCATTTATTTTAATATGAAATATTTTTCGGAGAGAAAAATAAATTAAACCAAAAATCCTCGTTTTATTATTTGATGAAAATCAAATATGAAAAACCGGGAAAATCCCCAACTCTCTCCGAGGGTCCTTGAGTTGCTTAGGATTTATTGAGGATTTGCCAAAATGCAATAAAATATGCTATGCAATGATGATCTAATGTATAACATTCCAAATTGAAAATTTGGGATGTTACAATACGATACGCTCTATCACACATAAACCTCCTTATATCTTCCTCAAAACAGCCACCATACCTACCTATCATGGCATTTCCATAGCCATTCCGAGATATATTGCCATGCAACTTCCATCATCATCATATACATGACTTGAGCATTTATTGTCATATTGCTTTGCATGATCGTAAGATAGCTAGCATGATGTTTTTATGGCTTGTCCGTTTTTTGATGTCATTGCTACGCTAGATCATTGCAGATCCCGGTACACCGCCGGAGGCATTCATATAGAGTCATATCTTTGTTCTAGTATCGAGTTGTAATATTGAGTTGTAAGTAAATAAAAGTGTGATGATCATCATTATTAGAGCATTGCCCTAGTGAGGAAAGGATGATGGAGACTATGATTCCCCCACAAGTCGGGATGAGACTCCGGACGAAAAAAAAGAGAAAGGCCAAAAAAAAGAGAAGGCCCAAAAAAAGGAAAAAACAAAAAAACAAAAAAATGAGAGAAAAAGAGAGAAGGGGCAATGTTACTATCCTTTTACCACACTTGTGCTTCAGAGTAGCACCATGTTCTTCATATAGAGAGTCTCTTGAGTTATCACTTTCATATACTAGTGGGAATTTTCATTATAGAACTTGGCTTGTCTATTCCAACGATGGGCTTCCTCAAATGCCCTAGGTCTTCATGAGCAAGCAATTTGGATGCACACCCATTTAGTTTCAGTTTGAGCTTTCATATACTTATAGCTCTAGTGCATTCGTTGCATGGCAATCCCTACTCCTCATATTGACATCAATTGATGGGCATCTCCATAGCCCGTTGATTAGCCGTGTCGATGTGAGACTTTCTCCTTTTTTGTCTTCTCACACAAACCCCCATCAACATATTCTATTCCACCCATAGTGCTATGTCCATGGCTTGCGCTCATGTATTGCGTGATGGTTGAAAAGGCTGAAGCGCGTTAAAAAGTATGAACCAATTGCTCGGCTTGTCATCGGGGTTGTGCATGATGTGAATATTTTGTGTGGTGAAGATGGAGCATAGCCAGACTATATGATTTTGTAGGGATAACTTTCTTTGGCCATGTTATTTTGAAAAGACATGATTGCTTTATTAGTATGCTTGAAGTATTATTGTCTTAATGTCAAATGATAGACTATTGCTTTGAATCACTCGTGTCTTAATATTCATGCCATGAAAAGATTATGTGATCAAGACTATGCTAGGAAGCATTCCACATAAAAAATTATCTTTTTTTATCATTTACCTACTCGAGGACGAGCATGAATTAAGCTTGGGGATGCTGATACGTCTCTGTCGTATCTATAATTTTTGATTGTTCCATGCCAATATTATTCAACTTTCATATACTTTTGGCAACTATTTATATTATTTTTGGGACTAACATATTTATCCAGTGCCCAGTGCCAGTTCCTGTTTGTTGCATGTTTTATGTTTCGCAGAAACCCCATATCAAATGGAATCCAAACGGAATAAAAACGGACGGAGAATATTTTTGGAATATTTGGAAAATATGGGAAGAAGAATCAACGCGAGACGGTGCCCGAGGTGGCCACGAGGCAGGGGCGCGCCTGCCCCCCTGGGCGCGCCCTTGACCCTCATGGGCCCCTCATAAGGCGGTTGCTGCTCTTCTTTGGCAGCAAGAAACCTAATTTTCAGAAGAAAAAAATTGGCGAAGGTTTCGATCCAATCGGAGTTACGAATCTCCGGATATATAAGGAACATCGAAAGGGTAGAATACCAGAACACAGAAACAGAGAGAGACAGAGAGACATATCCAATCTCGGAGGGGCTCTCGCCCCTCCCATGCCATGGAGGCCAAGGACCAGAGGGGAAACCCTTCTCCCATCTAGGGAGGAGGTTAAGGAAGAAGAAGAAGAAGAAGAAGGGGGCCCCTCTCCCCCTCTCTTCCGGTGGCGCCGGAACGCTGCCGTGGCCATCATCATCACCGCGATCTACACCAACACCTCCGTCATCTTCACCAACATCTCCATCACCTTCCCCCATCTATCTACAGTGGTCCACTCTCCCGTAACCCGCTGTACCCTCTACTTGAACATGGTGCTTTATGCTTCATATTATTATCCAATGATGTGTTGCCATCCTATGATGTCTGAGTAGATTTTTGTTGTCCTATCGGTGGTTGATGAATTGCTATGATTGATTTAATTTGCTTGTAGTTATGTTGATGTCCTTTGGTGCCCATCATATGAGCACGCGCGTGGATCACACCATAGGGTTAGTTGTATGTTGATAGGACTATGTATTGGAGGGCAAGAGTGACAGAAGCTTCTACCTAGCATAGAAATTGATGCATACAGGATTGAAGGGGGACCAATATAACTTAATGCTATGGTTGGGTTTTACCTTAATGAACGTTAGTAGTTGCGGATGCTTGCTAATAGTTCCAATCATAAGTGCATAGAATTCCAAGTCAGGGATGACATGTTAGCAGTGGCCTCTCCCACATAAAACTTGCTATCGGTCTAGTAAAGTAGTCAATTGCTTAGGGACAATTTTGCAACTCCTACCACCACTTTTCCACACTCGCTATATTTACTTTATTGTGTCTTTATCTAAACAACCCCTAGTTTTTATTTACTTGTTCTTTATTTTCTTGCAAACCTATCCAACAACACCTAAAAAGTACTTCTAGTTTCATACTTGTTCTAGGTAAAGCGAACGTTAAGCGTGCGTAGAGTTGTATCGGTGGTCGATAGAACTTGAGGGAATATTTGTTCTACCTTTAGCTCCTCGTTGGGTTCGACACTCTTACTTATCGAAAGAGGCTACAATTGATCCCCTATACTTGTGGGTTACCACACCACCACGTCAGGACCGCTTGCCGCGGCAGGGCCACGCGCCACTCGCCGTGGTGGCGCGGGGACACCAAGATCAAGCTCCGCCTCCACGACGAGCCCCGGTGGCCACTGCAGGCTGCCGCGCCTTCACTCCTGAGCTACGTAGCGTCACCTGGCTGGGCAAGTTCAAGCCAGACTTGCCTCCTCGCTATGACGGCACCCCCGACCCCGCGGAGTTCTTGCAGCTCTACGAGCTGAGCATCGAGGCGGCCAACGGCGACAAAAAAGTCATGGCGAATTGGTTCCCCATGGCTCTCAAGGATGGCGCTCGCTCGTGGCTCCTGAACCTGCTCCTGGGCTCGATCTCCTCCTGGGATGAAATGCGTGACCGTTTCGTCGCCAACCTCCAGGGCACTCGCGACCGCCCTCCGGCCGTGGGTGACCTACGCCGCGTCAGGCAGCAGCCAGGGGAGACCCTGCAGAAGTACATCCAACGCTTCAACAACGTTCGCCTCAAGATCCCTAAGGTCACAGACGAGGCCATCATTTCGGCGTTTTCCGATGGCGTCCGTGACGTCAAGATGAAGGAGGAGCTCGCCATCCACGAGGAGCTGTGCACAGCTTTGGAGTTGTTCAACCTAGCGACCAAGTGCGCAAGAGCTGAGGAGGGGCGCCTCTCCCTCCTCGAGCTCCCGGCTACCGACCCAGAGGAGAAGAAAGCCAAGGCCAAGGACGTGAAGCGCAAGGGAGTAGCCGTGCTCGCGGTGGAGCCAGACACGAAGCACGGTCGGGACCACCCCGAGTCGTCCAAGAGCAGCCGGCCGTTCTGCGCCTTCCACAACGTACACAGCCACAACACCAACGACTGTCAGGAGCTCAGGGCCATTCGAGATGGGCGCTTTGGTCGACGCCCCGAGCGCAACGACCGGGGCTACGGCCGAGGAGGAGGACGAGGCGGAGGACGCTGGGACGACCGTGGCCCTCGTCACGAGTGGCACGACCGGCCTCGCGAGGACCGCTGGCAGGATCAGCCTCGTGAGGGCGCATGGATGGATCAGCCTCGCGAGGATCGCCCTCAGGGCAATGCTGGTCTTCCTCCGCTGCTGCCACCGCCAAGAAGGAACGATGACCACCATCAGGACGAGGGGGCTGGGGGCTTCCAGGAACCGCGTGCTATCGCCTGCATCTTGGGCGGAGCTCAGGCCCATGCTTCTCAGCGCGTCTTCAAGCAGTTTGCTCGCGAGGTGAACGCAGCCCTTCCTAGGCTCGAGGCCACGCGCCCGCTCAGGTGGTCCAAGTGCGCCACCACTTTCAGCTCAGCGGACCAGCTCAAGTCCGCGGCCACCGCTGGCGCCCCCCGATGCTCTGCTCACCCGTCATCAGCAACGTTCAAGTCACCAAGATCCTCATCGACAGCGGCGCAGGGCTTAACGTCCTGTCCGTCGAGACGTTCGACAGCCTCCAAGTGCCATACGACCAGCTTCAGCCTACCAAGCCCTTCTCAGGAGTGACCGACGGCTCCATCACCCCGATAGGGTAGGTCCGCCTCCCTGTCACCTTCGGACAGCGCGACAACTACCGCACCGAGCTCATCGACTTCGACGTTGCTCACATCCGTCTGCCGTACAATGCCATCCTCGAGTATCCGGCCCTGGCCAAGCTCATGGCGGTGGCCCACCACGGCTACAACGTCCTCAAGATGCTAGGAAGCGGCGGGATTATCACCGTCCCCTGCGAAGAAAGAGATGCGGTGTGCTCCCTCGAGCGCGCCTTCCAAGCCGCAGCGATCGAAGACCCCGACAACAACGCAGCGCAGTACCCTCCGGAGGCCGTCCCCAACAAGAAGCAGCAGCTACTCCACACAGGGCCTCAGGGAAGCGGCGCCTCTGGCGGTGCCTCATCAGGATCGGCGCCCGCGCCTGGGGCGCCTCCCTCCCTCGCATAGGAAGGCGCGCCCGGCACCCTCCTCGGGCAGGGCTCGGGGGCTCTCTTCTGGAGGGCCTCGGACCTAGCCAACATCACGGGGGAGGCGCTCGGGCACCACATGGAGGCGTGCTTTGCGGCACGTTTCCCTCAAGAGGACACCGGGCAAGGAGCGCACGGTGCTCAAGAGTTCATTACCAAGGTTACTCAGGAGATGCAGGATGCAAGAGCCATGCGCGGCGACCGCCGCCTACCTGGCGCGGCCCCCCATCCTGGCGAGGATGGTGGGATGCGCGTCTGCGTCGACATCCCAGGGCTCAACAGGGCTGCATCTCAGGAGCTCTTCTGGCCTTCGCGCGTGGGACGTTGCGAGGGCCCACCTCACAGCTATGTTCGCATGCTGTTCGGCCTACCGAGCGTGGCATCCGCCTTCCAGCGCAACCTGCGGAGCATCCTGGCGGCTCAGGAGGCCAAGCATCACGCAGTCCTGACGGAGATGGAGACGGCCCTCGAGGAGTCGCCCGGGCCCCCAGAGCCTCCCGAGGCTCAGGGCCCTGGTGGCTCGTGAGGAGCAACCCCTTCGCCATGCATCTTCAGCTACCCCAACATCCCTTCGACAACGGAACCAGGTGACATTTTCCAAGTTCATTTAGCTGGGAGCGCCCCCCGGGCTGGATCATTCCCAGGTCGCGTGGGCCCGTCCTTGTGGCATGTATCCTTTTACGTCTTTATCATTACTTTGCTCGGGGCGCCCCTCGGGCTGCATCATCCCCAAGCCACTCGGGTCCAACCCAGTGGCGTGTATCGTTCTTGCATTTACTTAAGTTGATTTGCCTTCCATGCTTGATCTATCTATGGTTATCACCTGCTTGATTGTCACCCACCATGGGAGCCGCGCGCCGACCGTCTTTCTTCAGGACCCTTCGCATAAGAAGGCTAGGCACGGCGTCCGTGCTCGGGCCTGTCCCTGCAGCGTCGATAAATCCAACGGCTGAGCTCTGTCTGGCGGGCCGGCCCCATCCATGTCACCTCCTGGGGTCGTTGGTGCTTGGCCTTCTCGTGCGATAACCTCAGGAAATTCATTTGGCGCAGTTTGCGTAACCATCTCGCAGAAACACTACAGCCATCAAGAACCAAGACCAGGCGCAACCCGCCTTGAGGTAGGGCCTCGTGAGTCCCGCGCTGGCTCACGAGTGCCCAGACACACCTCGTCTAGCCCTGCCGTGCAAGCCACGTGTCAGGGCGGGGCTGTGCACGCCCCGGGGGCTCTCCGCAGTAGGGAGTCCCCTCCCACGTACCAGTGGAAGCACCATGCTCCACCCTGGCAGTCGACACTACCGAGGAGCGGTTATGCCCGTGCAAGTGCGGAAGCGCTATGCTCCGCGCTGGTGATAAACAACTGAGGGTGGCCCCATGGCCGTATCAACCTCAGGGAGCCCTTGAGCTTATAGTGTCTGGCCTCATCGCAACACCTCCCCTCGGGAGAGTCACGCGAGGGGGCTGGGCACGGGGGCTGCGCTCGGGTCACGCCCAAGCGTACGCCACCCCGCCAGGTCCCCCGGACCTGGTCGTCGCACGTCCCTCCCGAGCCGAGCCTCGGCGAGGGCAAAGGTATGAAGGTTGTTTGAGCGTCAAGGGGGACTCCTGAGCATCGCGACTCAGGAGCCTAACTGGCCACGTAGCCCCTCACTCCTTGGTCTCGTCCTGGTGATCCGGACGACCCAACAGCGGTTGAGGTATGTGCGGGGTCGGGCCCTGCCGACGTAGAACACTAGACCTATTCCTACATTTCCTTTATATAAGTTGTTTGTGCGTCAAGGGGGACTCCTGAGCATCGCGACTCAGGAGCCTAACTAGCCACGTAGTCCCTCACTCCTTAGTCTCGTCCTGGTGATCCGGACGACCCAACGACGGCTGAGGTATGCGCGGGGTCGAGCCCTGCCGACGTAGAACGTAAAGCAAATGGGAAGGAAATCGCAAAATCTCAAAGCAAATATTACAGGACATATTGTTCTCCCAATACCAAACGCAAGTTTAAACGCCTCCATGAGGCATGGTCCATTTTGTAGAAACTAAACAGGAAAGGAGCCACCAGCAAGCCATCTCGTCACCCCGGACATCGTCGTCGTCGCCTGCAAGGGATGCTTCTTCTTCAACAGCGTCGCCTTCACCTGTACCACCAGCCGGAGCTGCAGGATCAGTAGCACCGCCGGTCGAAGGCGCGGGAGCGAAGGCGCGGAACTTCTTCAGCAGGGCCTCCACCCGACCCTTCACAGATGCGGCAGCGGCCGCGTAATGCTCATCATCCACAGGCTCAGCAGCTCGTCAAGACAGGTGGCAGGGTCGCGAAGATGGAGGTGCATGAAGACACGCGTCAACGCAGCTGAGGAAAGAACACGGGCTTCTTCCTCTGCCATTGGGCCGATGCCACTCACGACGTCCTCAAGCGCATCGAGCAGATAAGGAAGCAGTTGGGCGGGGCCCTCGTTGCTGGCGGCCAGCGGCTCCTCCAAGCCCTTCTCGTAGAGTGACTGCAGCGTTGTCCGAGACCTCTCCTCGAGGAGCTTGAAGGCCTCGCGGTCCTCAGCTAGGACCTTCGCCTTAGCTTCAAGCTCGGCCTTCTCCGCCCTCAACTTCTGCTCCAGCTCCTCCAACCGGCCGCGCTCCATGGCCTGCGCCTTCGCCAACTGCTCCAGCTCGGCGTCGCGATCCCTGACGGCGTCCTCTCGGGCCTTCATCTCCTCCTCCTCCGCCTTGCGGCCTCGGGCATCTTTCGCGCGCTCCCTCCGCGCGGTCTCCAGTTCGGCCGCCAGCGACCGACAGCGGTCTTGGGCAGCCCCGGCATCCTTCAGCGCCACCTCGTGGGCGGCCACAGCTTGGAGACGGCCTCCTTGTCCTTCTCAGAGTCCGCTGCAGCCTCGCTCAGCGTTGCCCGGACAGATACATCGGAATGAAGCCACCTAGAGACCAGCTCCAGGCGCCCAGCCACTAGGCGACGGTCGGTGCCTTGAATATCTTCTCGCAGCAGGGTCATCGCAGAAAGGGCACGCTCCAGAACGTCAGGAGAGGCCGAAGGACCAGGAGGTAGCGGCACGGCAGAAGGGGAGGAGCCGACGTTGTCACCATGGCCTGGGAGGACGGAGGCTCCTGAGCCTTGGGGATCTCGGCGACTAAGCCAAGCGTTGGCACATCCGGAGCCAGCGGGGTGCTACCTCTTGAGCACTACGTTGGTTTTCCCTTGAAGAGGAAAGGGTGATGCAGCAAAGTAGCGTAAGTATTTTCCTCAGTTTTTGAGAACCAAGGTATCAATCCAGTAGGAGGCCACGCCCAAGTCCCTCGCACCTACACAAACAAATAAAAACCTTGCAACCAACGCAATAAAGGGGTTGTCAATCCCTTCACGGTCACTTACGAAAGTGAGATCTGATAGATATGATAAGATAATATTTTTGGTATTTTTATAATAAAGATGCAAAGTAAAATAAAAGGCAATAAAAATAGCTAAGTGTTGGAAGATTAATATGATGGAAAATAGACCCGGGGGCCATAGGTTTCACTAGTGGCTTCTCTCAAGAGCATAAGTATTACGGTGGGTGTACAAATTACTGTTGAGCAATTGATAGAATTGAGCATAGTTATGAGAATATCTAGGTATGATCATGTATATAGGCATCACGTCCGTGACAAGTAGACCGACTCCTGCCTGCATCTACTACTATTACTCCACACATCGACCGCTATCCAGCATGCATCTAGAGTATTAAGTTCATAAGAACAGAGTAACGCTTTAAGTAAGATGACATGATGTAGAGGGATAAACTCATGCAATATGATATAAACCCCATCTTGTTATCCTCGATGGCAACAATACAATACGTGCCTTGCTGCCCGTGCTGTCACTGGGAAAGGACACCGCAAGATTGAACCCAAAGCTAAGCACTTCTCCCATTGCAAGAAAGATCAATCTAGTAGGCCAAACCAAACTGATAATTCGAAGAGACTTGCAAAGATAACCAATCATACATAAAAGAATTCAGAGAATATTCAAATATTGTTCATAGATAAACTTGATCATAAACCCACAATTCATCGGTCTCAACAAACACACCACAAAAGAAGATTACATCAAATAGATCTCCACGAGAATCGTGGAGAACTTTGTATTGAGATCCAAAGAGAGAGAAGACGACATCTAGCTAATAACTATGGACCCGAAGGTCTGAGGTAAACTACTCACACATCATCGGAGGGGCTATGGTGTTGATGTAGAAGCCCTCCATGATCAATGCCCCCTCCGGAAGGACGCCGGAAAAGGCCCCAAGATGGGATCTCACGGGTACAGAAGGTTGCGATGGTGGAATTAGGTTTTCGTGGATGCCTCTGTTGGTTTGGGGGTACGTAGGTATATATAGGAGGAAGAAGTACGTCGGTGGAGCAACGTGGGCCCCACGAGGGTGGAGGGCGCGCCCCCCTACCCCGTGCCCTCCTGGTTGCTTTCTTGACGTAGGGTCCAAGTCCTCTAGATCACGTTCATTCCAAAAATCACGTTCCCGAAGGTTTCATTCCGTTTGGACTCCGTTTGATATTCTTTTTCTGTGAAACTCTGAAATAGGCAAAAAAACAGCAATTTGGGCTGGGCCTCCGGTTAATAGGTTAGTCCCAAAAATAATATAAAAGTGTATAATAAAGCCCCTAAACATCCAAAACAGAATATAATATAGCATGGAACAATCAAAAATTATAGATACGTTGGAGACGCATCAAGCATCCCCAAGCTTAATTCCTGCTCGTCCTCGAGTAGGTAAATGATTAAAATAGAATTTTTGATGTGGAATGCTACTTAGCATAATCTCAATGTAATTCTTCTTATTGTGGCACGAACGTTCAGATTTGATATGATTCAAGATAAAAGTTTGATGTTGACATAAAAACAATAATACTTCAAGCATGCTAACCAAGCAATTATGTCTTATCAAAATAACATAGCCAAAGCAAGTTATCCCTACAAAATCATATAGTCTGGCTATGCTCCATCTTCCCCACACAAAATATTCATATCATGTACAACCCCGGTTTTAGCCAAGCAATTGGTTCATACTTTTTAACGTGCTTTAGCCTTTTCAACTTTTACGCAATACATGAGCGCAAGCCATGGATATAGCACTATGGTGGAATAAGGTATAATGATAGGGGTTATGTGGGAAGACAAAAAAGGATAAAGTCTCACATCAACGAGGCTAATCAACGGGCTATGGAGATGCCCATCAATTGATGTCATTGCAAGGAGTAGGGATTGCCATGCAACAGATGCACTTAGAGCTATAAGTGTATGAAAGCTCAAACAAAAGAAACTAAGTGGGTGTGCATCCAACTTGCTTGCTCACGAAGACCTCAGGCATTTGAGGAAGCCCATCATTGGAATATACAAGCCAAGTTCTATAATGAAATTTCCCACTAGTATATGAAAGTGACAAAACGAGAGACTTGTTGGGGAACGTAGCAGAAATTCAAAATTTTCTACGCATCACCAAGATCAATCTATGGAGTAATCTAGCACCGAGGGGAAGGGGAGTGCATCTACATACCATTGTAGATCGTGATGCGGAAGCGTTGCAAGAACGCGAATGAAGGAGTCGTACTCGTAGCGATTCAGATCGCGGTTGATTCCGATCTAAGCGCCGAATCACGGGGCCTCCGCGTTCAACACACGTGCAGCCCGGTGACGTCTCCCACGCCTTGATCCAGCAAGGAGAGAGGGAGAGGTTGGGGAAGACTCCGTCCAGCAGCAGCACGACGGCGTGGTGGTGGTGGAGGAGCGTGGTACTCCAGCAGGGCTTCGCCAAGCACTAGGAGAGACGAGGAGGGAGAGAGGTAGGGCTGCGCCAAGAGGGAGAGCGAATCATCTGTTGGGCAGCCCCCCATACCTCAAGTATATATAGGGGAAGAGGAGGGGCTGCGCCCCCACCTAGGGTTCCCTCCCTAGGGGTGGCGGCAGCCCCCAGATCCCATCTGGGTGGCGGCAGCCCCAGATCCCATCTGGGTGGCGGCCAAGGGGGGGAGAGGGGGCGCACCTAGGGTGGGCCTTAGGGCCCATCTGCTCCTAGGGTTTGCCACCTCTCCTCTTGAGGGCGCCTTGGGCCTTGGTGGGAGGCGCCCCAGCCCGCCTAGGGGCTGGTCCCTTCCCACTATTGGCCCACGTAGGCCTCTGGGGCTGGTGGCCCCTCCCGGTGGACCCCCGGACCCTTCCGGTGGTCCCGGTACATTACCGGTGATGCCCGGAACACTTCCGGTGGCCAAATCCTCACTTCCTATATATCAATATTTACCTCCGGACCATTCCGGAACTCCTCGTGACGTCCGGGATCTCATCCAGGACTCCGAACAACATTCGGTAACCACGTACATACTTCCTTTATAACCCTAGCGTCATCGAACCTTAAGTGTGTAGACCCTACGGGTTCGGGAACCATGCAGACATGACCGAGACAACTCTCCGGCCAATAACCAACAGCGGGATTTGGATACCCATGTTGGCTCCCACATGTTCCACGATGATCTCATCGGATGAACCACGATGTCGGGGATTCAATCAATCCCGTATACAATTCCCTTTGTCTATCGGTATGTTACTTGCCCGAGGTTCGATCGTCGGTATCCCGATACCTTGTTCAATCTCGTTACCGGCAAGTCTCTTTACTCGTTCCATAACACATCATCCCGTGATCAACTCCTTGGTCACATTGTGCACATTATGATGATGTCCTACCGAGTGGGCCCAGAGATACCTCTCCGTTTACACGGAGTGACAAATCCCAGTCTTGATTCGTGCCAACCCAAAAGACACTTTCAGAGATACCTGTAGTGCACCTTTATAGCCACCCAGTTACGTTGTGACGTTTGGTACACCCAAAGCATTCCTACGGTATCCGGGAGTTGCACAATCTCATGGTCTAAGGAATGATACTTGACATTAGAAAAGCTCTTAGCAAACGAACTACACGATCTTGTGCTAGGCTTAGGATTGGGTCTTGTCCATCACATCATTCTCCTAATGATGTGATCCCGTTATCAACGACATCCAATGTCCATGGTCAGGAAACCGTAACCATCTATTGATCAACGAGCTAGTCAACTAGAGGCTTACTAGGGACATAGTGTTGTCTATGTATCCACACATGTATTTGAGTTTCCTATCAATACAATTTTAGCATGGATAATAAACGATTATCATGAACAAGGAAATATAATAATAACCAATTTATTATTGCCTCTAGGGCATATTTCTAACAAGACTCTCTATCATGAAGATCACGGTGCTACTTTGAAGCACAAGTGTGGTAAAAGGATAGTAACATTGTCCCTTCTCTCTTTTTCTCTCATTTTTTTTATTCTCCTTTTTTTAGTCCGGAGTCTCATCCCGACTTGTGGGGGAATCATAGTCTCCATCATCCTTTCCTCACTTGGGACAATGCTCTAAAAATGATGATCATCACACTTTTATTTACTTACAACTCATGAATTACAACTCAATACTTAGAACAAAATATGACTCTATGTGGATGCCTCCAACGGAGTACCGGGATATGCAATGAATCAAGAGCGACATGTATGAAAGAATTATGAACGGTGGCTTTGCCACAAATACAATGTCAACTACATGATCATGCAAAGCAATATGACAATGATGGAGCATGTCATGATAAACGAAATGGTGGAAAGTTGCATGGCAATATATCTCAGAATCGCTATGGAAATGCCATAATAGGTAGGTATGGTGGCTGTTTTGAGGAAGATATAAGGAGGTTTATGTGTGATAGAGCGTATCATATCACGGGGTTTGGATGCACCGGCGAAGTTTGCACCAACTCTCAAGGTGAGAAAGGGCAATGCACGGTACCGAAGAGGCTAGAAAATTGCAGAAAGGTAGGTGTGCGTATAATCCATGGACTCACATTAGTCATAAAGAACTCATATACTTATTGCAAAAAATTATTAGCCCTCGAAGCAAAGTACTACTACGCATGCTCCTAGGGGAAGGGTTGGTAGGAGTTAACCATCGTGCGATCCAGACCGCCACACAAAGGATGACAATCAACAAATACCTCATGCTCCGACTTCGTTACATAACGGTTCACCATACGTGCATGCTACGGGAATCACAAACTCCAACAGAAGTATTTTTCAATTCCACAATTACTCAACTAGCACAACCATGATATTACCACCTTTATATCTCAAAACAATTATCAAGCATCTAAGTTCTCATGATATTATAATTAAAGCAAATTGCCATGCTGTTTTTAAGACTCTCAAAATAATATAAGTGAAGCATGAGAGAACAATAGTTTCTATAAAACAAATCCACCACCGTGCTCTAAAAGATATAAGTGAAGCACTAGAGCGAAACTATATAGTTCAAAAAAATATAAGTGAAGCACATAGAGTATTCTAATAAATTCAAATTTATGTGTGTCTCTCTCAAAAGGTGTGTACAGCAAGGATGATTGTGGTAAACTTAAAAAAACAAAGACTCAAATCATACAAGATGCTCCAAGCAAAACACATATCATGTGGTGAATAAAAATATAGCTCCAAGTAAAGTTACCGATGGAAGTAGACCAAAGAGGGGATGCCTTCCGGGGCATCCCCAAGCTTTGGCTTTTAGGTGTCCTTAGATTATGTTGGGGTGCCATGGGCATCCCCAAGCTTAGGCTCTTGCCACTCCTTGTTCCATAATCCATCAAATCTTTTACCCAAAACTTGAAAACTTCACAACACAAAACTTAGCAGAAAATCCCGTGAGCTCCGTTAGTGAAAGAAAACAAAACACCACTTCAAGGTACTGTAGTAAACTCATTCTTTATTTATATTGGTGTTAAACCTACTATATTCCAACTTCTCTATGGTTTATAAACTATTTTACTAGCCATAGATTCATCAAAATAAGCAAACAACACACGAAAAACAGAATCTGTCAAAAACAGAACAGTCTATAGTAATCTGTAACTAACGCAAACTTCTGGAACTCCAAAACATCTACCAAAATAGGACGACCTAGACAATTTGTTTATTGATCTGCTTCAATTGGAATCAATATTTTATCACGTTCTGGTGATTTTTAACAATTGTTTTCGTGAACAGAAAGTTTCTGGAATTTTCAGCAAGATCAAATAACTAACATCCAAGAAGTTCCTATAGGTTAAACTTGGCACAAACACTAATTAAAACATAAAAACAAATCTAACCAGAGGCTAGATCAAATATTTATTCCTAAACAGAAGCAAAAAGCAAAAAAAAACTAAAATAAAATTGGGTTGCCTCCCAACAAGCGCTATCGTTTAACGCCCCTAGCTAAGCATAAAAGCAAGGATAGATCTAGGTGTTGCCATCTTTGGTAGGCAATCCATAAGTGGCTCTCATAATAGATTCATATGGTAGTTTAATTTTATTTCTAGGAAAGTGTTCCATGCCTTTCTTTAAGGGAAATTGGAATCTAATATTCCCTTCCTTCATATCAATAATTGCACCAATCGTTCTAAGGAAAGGTCTACCAAGAATAATAGGACATGAAGGATTGCAATCTATGTCAAGAACGATAAAATCTACAGGCACATAGTTCTATTTGCAACAATAAGAACATCATTAATTCTTCCCATGGGTTTCTTAATGGTGGAATCCGCAAGGTGCAAGTTTAAAGAGCAATCATCAAATTCGCGGAAACCTAACAAATCACACAAAGTTTTTGGAATCGTGGAAACACTAGCACCCAAATCACACAAAGCATAGCATTCATGATCTTTAATTTTAATTTTAATAGTAGGTTCCCACTCATCATAAAGTTTTCTAGGGATAGAAACTTCCAACTCAATTTTTTCTTCATAAGATTGCATCAAAGCATCAACGATATGTTTGGTAAAAGCTTTATTTTGGCTATAAGCATGAGGAGAATTTAGTACGGATTGCAACAAGGAAATACAATCTATCAGAGAGCAATTATCATAATTAAGTTCTTTGAAATCCAAAATAGTGGGTTCATTGATATCTAAAGTTTTAACTTCTTCAATCTTACTTTTATCAATTTTAGCAACAAGATCTAAAAACTCCAAATTTTTGGAACGCCTTCTAGGTAAAGGTGACTCGTATTCAGTCCCATCATTATCAAGATTCATATTGCAAAACAAAGATTTTAATAGGGGACACATCAATAAATTTTAGATCTTCATCTTTATTTTCATAGAATTTTTTTGGTTTAGCGGCCATCTTATTAACTAAGGTGGCTTGCTTATCCGAGATTTCAGCAATTAGCTTCTCAAGATGAGCAATCTGAGATTTCAAACCATAGAATTCCTTAGACATATCATCGAGCTCTTTATTCATGTATCCCATAAAGACTTTTTGTTCCTTAAGCTCGTTTCTAAAGAAATTATTATGCTCAAATTGTAAAGTCATAAAACTTCTAACGTTTCTTTTGATCTCTTCTAACCTTTTAAGGTGAAGATCACCAAATCTAGGTAGAGCCATCGTGACAAACAAGCAGTCCAACACACGGGCAAACAAGAAGCAAGCGAAGAAAAAAAGAGGCGAACGAAAAAGAGAGGGCAAATAAAACGGCAAGGGTGAAGTGGGGGAGAGGAAAACGAGAGGCAAATGGCAAATAATGTAATGCGGGAGATAAGAGTTTGTGATGGGTACTTGGTATGTTGACTTTTGCGTAGAATCCCTGGCAACGGCGCCAGAAATCCTTCTTGCTACCTCTTGAGCACTGCGTTGGTTTTCCCTTGAAGAGGAAAGGGTGATGCATCAAAGTAGCGTAAGTATTTCCCTCAGTTTTTGAGAACCAAGGTATCAATCCAGTAGGAGGCCACGCCCAAGTCCCTCGCACCTACACAAACAAATAAAAACCTCGCAACCAACGCAATAAAGGGGTTGTCAATCCCTTCACGGTCACTTACGAAAGTGAGATCTGATAGATATGATAAGATAATATTTTTGGTATTTTTATAATAAAGATGCAAAGTAAAATAAAAGGCAATAAAAATAGCTAAGTGTTGGAAGATTAATATGATGGAAAATAGACCCGGGGGCCATAGGTTTCACTAGTGGCTTCTCTCAAGAGCATAAGTATTACGGTGGGTGTACAAATTACTGTTGAGCAATTGGTAGAATTGAGCATAGTTATGAGAATATCTAGGTATGATCATGTATATAGGCATCACGTCCGTGACAAGTAGACCGACTCCTGCCCGCATCTACTACTATTACTCCACACATCGACCGCTATCCAGCATGCATCTAGAGTATTAAGTTCGTAAGAACATAGTAACGCTTTAAGTAAGATGACATGATGTAGAGGGATAAACTCATGCAATATGATATAAACCCCATCTTGTTATCCTCGATGGCAACAATACAATATGTGCCTTGCTGCCCCTGCTGTCACTGGGAAAGGACACCGCAAGATTGAACCCAAAGCTAAGCACTTCTCCCATTGCAAGAAAGATCAATCTAGTAGGCCAAACCAAACTGATAATTCGAAGAGACTTGCAAAGATAACCAATCATACATAAAAGAATTTAGAGAAGATTCAAATATTGTTCATAGATAAACTTGATCATAAACCCAGAATTCATCGGTCTCAACAAACACACCGCAAAAGAAGATTACATCGAATAGATCTCCACGAGAATCATGGAAAACTTTGTATTGAGATCCAAAGAGAGAGAAGAAGCCATCTAGCTAATAACTATGGACCCGAAGGTCTGAGGTAAACTACTCACACATCATCGGAGGGGCTATGGTGTTGATGTAGAAGCCCTCCGTGATCAATGCCCCCTCCGGCAGGACGCCGGAAAAGGCCCCAAGATGGGATCTCACGGGTACAGAAGGTTGCGGCGGTGGAATTAGGTTTTCGTGGATGCCTCTGTTGGTTTGGGGGTACGTAGGTATATATAGGACGAAGAAGTACGTCGGTGGAGCAACGTGGGCCCCACGAGGGTGGAGGGCGCGCCCCCCTACCTCGTGCCCTCCTGGTTGCTTTCTTGACGTAGGGCCCAAGTCCTCTGGATCACGTTCATTCCAAAAATCACGTTCGCGAAGGTTTCATTCCGTTTGGACTCCGTTTGATATTCTTTTTCTGCGGAAGTCTGAAATAGGCAAAAAGCCAGCAATTTGGGCTGGGCCTCTGGTTAATAGGTTAGTCCCAAAAATAATATAAAAGTGTATAATAAAGCCCTTAAACATCCAAAACAGAATATAATATAGCATGGAACAATCAAAAATTATAGATACGTTGGAGACGTATCACGGGGCCATGGGGGCTGACTCCTCCCGAGGATGCTCCCCCAAGCCTCGCGAGGATGATCGGGCCGGAGAAGAGCAAGCGTCGTCGCTGCCCTTGTCCGTGGAGAGGGGTGCGGCCATCGTAGGCGATCTGGTCCCGAGCTGCGCCACCTCGTCCTCCTTCCTCCTATTCGCCGCGGGCGTCGGCCTAATTGCACAACGGAGAAGCGTCAAGGGTAAGCAGCAGAAGCAAGAACAGAAAAGGACAAGAACACTTACTGGTCTGCCGTGGCGTAGTCCGTCCGCTTCGTAAGCTTGAAGCCGGAGAGCCTCGCGGCCTGAGGCGCAGGCGCGCGGGCTCCAAGAGCGGAAGAAGGGGCAGCGGATGGACCTAAAGCAACTCCAGGCAGAGTCAGAGCAGGAGCGGCATCTCGGGAGATCAGCGCTGACCTGCCCCTCGTCGGAACCACGGGTGGCTCCCCTTTCTCCGGGGGGACATCGGCCTCGTCATCGTCGTCAGGCAAGGTACGGAGGATGTCGGCCTTGCGCAAGGGAGAGGTCTCCCCCATCCCCTCGGGGGTCGCTGCTACCTCTTGAGCACTGCGTTGGTTTTCCCTTGAAAAGGAAAGGGTGACGCAGCAAAGTAGTGTAAGTATTTCCCTCAGTTTTTGAGAACCAAGGTATCAATCCAGTAGGAGGCTACGCGTGAGTCCCTCGCACCTACACAAAACAAATAAATCCTCGCAACCAACGCGATAAGGGGTTGTCAATCCCTTCACGGTCACTTACGAGAGTGAGATCTGATAGATATGATAGGATAATATTTTTGGTACTTTTGTGATAAAGATGCAAAGTAAAATAAAAGCAAAGGAAAAGCAAAGGAAATAACTAAGTGTTGGAAGATTAATATGATGAAGATAGACCCGGGGGCCATAGGTTTCACTAGTGGCTTCTCTCAAGAGCATAAGTATTTTACGGTGGGTGAACGAATTACTGTTGAGCAATTGACAGAATTGAGCATAGTTATGAGAATATCTAGGTATGATCATGTATATAGGCATCACGTCCGAGACAAGTAGACCGACTCCTGCCTGCATCTACTACTATTACTCCACTCATCGATCGCTATCCAGCATGCATCTAGAGTATTAAGTTCATGAAAACAGAGTAACGCCTTAAGCAAGATGACATGATGTAGAGGGATAAATTCATGCAATATGATAAAAAAACATCCTGTTATCCTCGATGGCAACAATACAATACGTGCCTTGCTGCCCCTACTGTCACTGGGAAAGGACACCGCAAGATTGAACCCAAAGCTAAGCACTTCTCCCACTGCAAGAAAGATCAATCTAGTAGGCCAAACCAAACTGATAATTCGAAGAGACTTGCAAAGATAACCAATCATACATAAAAGAATTCAGAGAAGATTCAAATATTGTTCATAGATAATCTTGATCATAAACCCACAATTCATCGGTCTCAACAAACACACCGCAAAAGAAGATTACATCGAATAGATCTCCACGAGAGAGGGGGAGAACATTGTATTGAGATCCAAAAAGAGAGAAGAAGCCATCTAGCTACTAACTATGGACCCCAAGGTCTGAAGTAAACTACTCACACTTCATCGGAGAGGCTATGGTGTTGATGTAGAAGCCCTCCGTGATGGATGCCCCCTCCGGCGGAGCTCCGGAACAGGCCCCAAGATGGGATCTCGTGGGTACAGAAGGTTGCGGCGGTGGAATTAGGTTTTTGGCTCCGTATCTGATCGTTTGGGGGTACGTAGGTATATATAGGAGGAAGGAGTACGTCGGTGGAGCAACAGGGGGCCCACGAGGGTGGAGGGCGCGCCCTGGGGGGGTAGGCGCGCCCCCTACCTCGTGGCCTCCTCCTTTGTTTCTTGACGTAGGGTCCAAGTCTCCTGGATCATATTCTTCCTAAAAATCACGTTCCCGAAGGTTTCATTCCGTTTGGACTCCGTTTGATATTCCTTTTCTGCGAAACTCTGAAATAGGCAAAAAAACAGCAATTCTGGGCTGGGCCTCCGGTTAATAGGTTAGTCCCAAAAATAATATAAAAGTGAATAATAAAGCCCAATAATGTCCAAAACAGTAGATAATATAGCATGGAGCAATCAAAAATTATAGATACGTTGGAGACGTATCAAGCATCCCCAAGCTTAATTCCTGCTCGTCCTCGAGTAGGTAAATGATAAAAACAGAATTTTTGATGCGGAGTGCTACTTGGCATAATTTCAATGTAATTCTTCTTAATTGTGGTATGAATATTCAGATCCGAAAGATTCAAGACAAAAGTTTAATATTGACATAAAAATAATAATACTTCAAGCATACTAACAAAGCAATCATGTCTTCTCAAAATAACATGGCCAAAGAAAGTTATCCCTACAAAATCATATAGTCTGGCTATGCTCTATCTTCACCACACAAAGTATTTAAATCATGCACAACCCCGATGACAAGCCAAGCAATTGTTTCATACTTTTGACGATTCTCAAACTTTTTCAATCTTCACGCAATACATGAGCGTGAGCCATGGACATAGCACTATATGTGGAATAGAATGGTGGTTGTGGAGAAGACAAAAAGGGAGAAGATAGTCTCACATCAACTAGGCGTATCAACGGGCTATGGAGATGCCCATCAATAGATATCAATGTGAGTGAGTAGGGATTGCCATGCAACGGATGCACTAGAGCTATAAGTATATGAAAGCTCAACAAAAGAAACTAAGTGGGTGTGCATCCAACTCGCTTGCTCACGAAGACCTAGGGCATTTTGAGGAAGCCCATCATTGGAATATACAAGCCAAGTTCTATAATGAAAAATTCCCACTAGTATATGAAAGTGACAAAATGAGAGACTCTCTATCATGAAGATCATGGTGCTACTTTGAAGCACAAGTGTGGTAAAAGGATAGTAACATTGTCCCTTCTCTCTTTTTCTCTCTTTTTTATTTAGGCCTTTTCTCTTTTTTTATGGCATCTTTTATTTCTTTCTTTCTTTTCGTCCGGAGTCTCATCCCGACTTGTGGGGGAATCATAGTCTCCATCATCCTTTCCTCACTTGGGACAATGCTCTAAAAATGAAGATCATCACACTTTTATTTTCTTACAACTCAACAATTACAACTCGATACTTAGAACAAAATATGATTCTATATGAATGCCTCCGGCGGTGTACCGGGATATGCAATGAATCAAGAGTGACATGTATGAAAGAATTATGAATGGTGGCTTGGCCACAAATACGATGTCAACTACATGATCATGCAAAGCAATATGACAATGATGGAGCGTGTCATAATAAACGGAACGGTGGAAAGTTGCATGGCAATATATCTCGGAATGGCTATGGAAATGCCATGATAGGTAGGTATGGTGGCTGTTTTGAGGAAGGTTTATGGTGGGTGTATGATACCGGCGAAAAGTGTGTGGTATTAGAGAGGCTAGCAATGGTGGAAGGAAGAAGGGTGCGTATAGTCCATGGACTCAACATTAGTCATAAAGAACTCATATACTTATTGCAAAAATTTACAAGTTATCAAAGCAAAGTATTACGCGCATGCTCCTAGGGGGATAGATTGGTAGGAAAAGACCATCGCTCGTCCCCGACCGCCACTCATAAGGAAGGTAATCAATAAATAAATCATGCTCCGACTTCATCACATAACGGTTCACATACGTGCATGCTACGGGAATCACAAACTTTAACACAAGTATCTCTCAAATTCACAACTACTCAACTAGCATGACTCTAATATTACCATCTTCATATCTCAAAACAATTATCAAGCATCAAACTTTTCTTAGTATTCAACACACTCATAAGAATTTTTACTATTCTTGAATACCAAGCATATTAGGATTATTTAAGCAATTACCATGCTATTTAAGACTCTCAAAATAATCTAAGTGAAGCATGAGAGATCAAAAGTTTCTATAAAACAAATCCACCACCGTGCTCTAAAATATATAAGTGAAGCACTAGAGCAAAACTATATAACTCAAAAGATATAATCGAAGCATATAGAGTATTCTAACAAATTCCAAATCATGTATGGCTCTCTCAAAAGGTGTGTACAGCAATGATGATTGTGGTAAACTAAAAGGCAAAGACTCAAATCATACAAGACGCTCCAAGCAAAACACATATCATGTGGTGAATAAAAATATAGCTCCAAGTAAAGTTACCGATGGAAGTAGACCAAAGAGGGGATGCCTTCCGGGGCATCCCCAAGCTTTGGCTTTATGGTGTCCTTAGATTATCTTGGGGTGCCATGGGCATCCCCAAGCTTAGGCTCTTGCCACTCCTTGTTCCATAATCCATCAAAATCTTTCACCCAAAACTTGAAAACTTCACAACACAAAACTTAACAGAAAATCTCGTGAGCTCCGTTAGCGAAAGAAAACAAAAGACCACTTCAAGGTACTGTAATGAAATCATTTTTTATTTATATTGGTGTTAAACCTACTGTATTCCAACTTCTCTATGGTTTATAAAATATTTTACTAGCCATAGATTCATCAATAAGCAAACAACACACGAAAAACAGAATCTGTCAAAAACAGAACAGTCTGTAGCAATCTGTAACTAACGCAAACTTCTGGAACTCCAAAAAATCAGCCAAAATAGGAAGACCTAGACAATTAGTTTATTGATCAGAAGCAATTGGAATCACTATTTTATCACGTTCTGGTGATTTTTAACAATTGTTTTCGTGAACAGAAAGTTTCTGGAAATTACAGCAAGATCAAATAACTATCATCCAAGAAGATCCTATAGGTTTAACTTGGCACAAACACTAATTAAAACATAAAAACACATATAACCAGAGGCTAGAACAATATTATTCCTAAACAGAAGCAAAAAGCAAAAAACTAAAAATAAAATTGGGTTGTCTCCCAACAAGCGCTATCGTTTAACGCCCCTAGCTAGGCATAAAAGCAAGGATAGATCTAGGTATTGCCATAATAGTGGTATGGCAAGTCATGAAAACTTTTCTCATATTCTCTATGTTCAGCAGAAAGTTTTCTTTGAGGCAAGCAAAAATAATCAAAAGGGCTAAATTTAATGGGACAAAAGTCCCCAAGATCAATCTCGGGAGGTATGGGTTCCTCCCTAGGCCCTTTGTATTGCACAACCAATTCATCATTACAAGCATTCTTTTGGCAAAAAGTCACAAGCCTTTGTTCAAGAGGAAAACCTAATCCATTATTCTGAATAGCAAAATCATCATTAAGCTCGGAAATTCTATCAACTAGAATATCAGCTGGAACCTTTTTCCTAAGATTTTCATTATAAGCAATATGATCCAAAGATTGTAAACGCATCATGTCTTCTTGATTAAAAAGGATAGCTTCAATGGGAGGATGACTAGCATCTACCCTATAATGCGCAAAGATTTCTTTGGCCTCTTTTATTATGAATCTAAACTCATGAGCCAAAAAGATAGTGGCGGCACGCTTAACAGAAGAATGCTCAATATTAGAGAATTTTAGAAAATTCTTTGTATGCAAGGATGCATGTGCATAAATTGCCTTTCAAGTTCAACTATAAGCATGGCAATAGCGTCCGCAAGACTACTAGTTCTATGAAGAATAGAACCGCCCATAGAAGGCAAAGCACCGGCACAAGTAAAGAAATCTTGAATAACTCATTTTCCGATAATATTACCACTACCAATTCGAAATCTTTTTGTAGGCAAGGTAGGGGGTTCTTCAGAAGGAACATCAGAATTTTCTATGATATTATTATTGTCCATATCAGCAATAATTTCCCCAATTTCAGACATAACGACAGAGAGAGCGAGGGGCAAAAAGAAGAAGGCGAACGGAAAAGAGAGGGCGAATAAAACGGCAAGGGTGAAGTGGGGGAGAGGAAAACGAGAGGCAAATGGCAAATAATGTAATGCGGGAGATAAGGGTTTGTGATGGGTACTTGGTATTGGCTTTTGCGTAGAATTCCCCGGCAACGGCGCCAGAAATCCTTCTTGCTACCTCTTGAGCACTCCGTTGGTTTTCCCTTGAAGAGGAAAGGGTGATGCAGCAAAGTAGCGTAAGTATTTCCCTCAGTTTTTGAGAACCAAGGTATCAATCCAGTAGGAGGCTACGCGCGAGTCCCTCGCACCTACACAAAACAAATAAATCCTCGCAACCAACGCGATAAGGGGTTGTCAATCCCTTCACGGTCAATTACGAGAGTGAGATCTGATAGATATGATAGGATAATATTTTTGGTATTTTTGTCATAAAGATGCAAAGTAAAATAAAAGCAAAGTAAAAGCAAAGGAAATAACTAAGTGTTGGAAGATTAATATGATGAAGATAGACCCGGGGGCCATAGGTTTCACTAGTGGCTTCTCTCAAGAGCATAAGTATTTTACGATGGGTGAACGAATTACTGTTGAGCAATTGACAGAATTGAGCATAGTTATGAGAATATCTAGGTATGATCATGTATATAGGCATCATGTCTGAGACAAGTAGACCGACTCCTGCCTGCATCTACTACTATTACTCCACTCATCGACCGCTATCCAGCATGCATCTAGAGTATTAAGTTCATGAAAACAGAGTAACGCCTTAAGCAAGATGACATGATGTAGAGGGATAAATTCATGCAATATGATAAAAAACCCCATCTTGTTATCCTCGATGGCAACAATACAATACGTGCCTTGCTGCCCCTACTGTCACTGGGAAAGGACACCGCAAGATTGAACCCAAAGCTAAGCACTTCTCCCATTGCAAGAAAGATCAATCTAGTAGGCCAAACCAAACTGATAATTCGAAGAGACTTGCAAAGATAACCAATCATACATAAAAGAATTCAGAGAAGATTCAAATATTGTTCATAGATAATCTTGATCATAAACGCACAATTCATCGGTCTCAACAAACACACCGCAAAAGATTACATCGAATAGATCTCCACGAGAGAGGGGAGAACATTGTATTGAGATCCAAAAAGAGAGAAGAAGCCATCTAGCTACTAACTATGGACCCGAAGGTCTGAAGTAAACTACTCACACTTCATCGGAGAGGCTATGGTGTTGATGTAGAAGCCCTCCATGATGGATGCCCCCTCCGGCGGAGCTCCGGAACAGGCCCCAAGATGGGATCTCATGGGTACAGAAGGTTGCGGCAGTGGAATTAGGTTTTTGGCTCTGTATCTGATCGTTTGGGGGTACGTAGGTATATATAGGAGGAAGGAGTACGTCGGTGGAGCAACAGGTGGCCCACGAGGGTGGAGGGCGCGCCCTGGGGGGGTAGGCGCGCCCCCCTACCTCATGGCCTCCTCTTTTGTTTCTTGACGTAGGGTCCAAGTCTCCTGGATCATATTCTTCCTAAAAATCACGTTCCCGAAGGTTTCATTCTGTTTGGACTCCGTTTGATATTCCTTTTCTGCGAAACTCTGAAATAGGCAAAAAATAGCAATTCTAGGCTGGGCCTCCGGTTAATAGGTTAGTCCCAAAAATAATATAAAAGTGAATAATAAAGCCCATTAATGTCCAAAACAGTAGATAATATAGCATGGAGCAATCAAAAATTATAGATACGTTGGAGACGTATCAGTCGCCTCCGGGTCGCACCCCTCGTCCTCCTCCTCTTCCTCCTCCCTGCGTGAATCACCAGAAGACACGTCCACCAGCGCCGTCGCCGCCGGGGCCCCAGGGGGCGCCGACGGCACCAGGCCGCGCCCGTGAAAGGTGGGCATGGCGGCCACAACCTGCGCCCCGTCCTTGCGGAGGAACAAGGGAACGAGGACACTCGGCGGATACTCTTGGTCATCCCCGACCAAGAGGCGGAGAGCCACAGCCAACTCGTCATCAGACAAGGCCTCCAGACTCGGGCGAAGCTTGTCTTCTTCGCCCCCAAGCGTCCACAAGGGGCGCGAGCGCGCTTGGAGCGGAGCCACCCGCAGCACCATGAATTCTCTCAGGAGCATGGCCCCCGTCAGCTTCGCCGCCTTCGCGTTGCCCGGCCTCAGGTCGACGGTCATCTTCTCCAGCATCGACGTCACCCGGTCGTCAGTAAGCTTCGCGCGAGACCACCCCTCGTCAGACTGGGGCATCTCCATCGGCAGCTTCAACCGTGGGTGGATACACTTGGCATCCATCATGACCCACTTGCTCCTGAAGCCGTCGGCCTTCTTCCCAGCCTTCGAGATAGTGTTGGCCTTGCCAACCGCGAAGAAGTTGGCGCACCCTGAGGTGTGGCCATCGTTGATTTGGAGGAAGAAGAAGTGGCGCAGCAGTGCCACGGACGGCATCACCCCGACATACGCCTCACAGTAGAAGACAAAGATCGACAAGAGAAGAATGGAGTTGGGATGGAGATGGAGGGCCTACAACCTGTAATGACGGAGGATGGCGTAGAAGAAGTCGGAGAAGGAGGGAACCAGACCCGCGATGACGCTGCTCAAGAAGAAGGGGTAGAGGGTGCTATTCGAAGCCTCCGACTCGGCGGAGCCAACCCGGAGCTCGGTCTTCCCACTCTCGTTGCTCTCCCCTGCCGTCAGCAGGCGCGTGGTGGCGAGGTTCTTCTCCGAGACATTGGGCGCATCTAGAGCCGGCTCGTACCAGGCAGGCGGCGAAATGACCTTGGCCTTTCGGGGCGCCATTGGTCGGAAGCTCGGAAGGGGATTGAAGCAGATTTGGAAAATTTGGAGGCAAGGAACGAGAAAGGGGATCTCACTCACTTTCTTGAAAATACAGGCTTCTCCAAAAGTCTGTATAAAACCATATGCGTTGATCACACTATCAAAGCGTATATTCCAACTCCGAGATGCTTGCACCAGTCCATAAATGGATCGCTAGAGCTTGCACACTTTGTTAGCACCTTTAGGATCGACAAAACCTTCTGGTTGCATCATATACAACTCTTCTTTAACAAATCCATTAAGGAATGCAGTTTTGACATCCATTTGCCAAATTTCATAATCATAAAATGCGGCAAATTGCTAACATGATTCGGACAGACTTAAGCATTGCTACAGGTCAGAAGGTCTCATCGTAGTCAACTCCTTGAACTTGTCGAAAACCTTTCGCAACAAGTCGAGCTTTGTAGACAATAACATTACCGTCAGCGTCAGTCTTCTTCTTGAAGATCCACTTATTCTCTATGGCTTGCCGATCATCGGGCAAGTCAACCAAAGTCCACACTTTGTTCACATACATGGATCCCATCTCAGATTTCATGGCCTCAAGCCATTTCACGGAATCTGGGCTCATCATCGCTTTCTCATAGTTCGTAGGTTCGTCATGGTCTAGTAACATGACTTCCAGAACAGGATTACCGTACCACTCTGGTGCGGACCGTACTCTGGTTGACCTACGAGGTTTGATAGTAACTTGATCCGAAGTTTCATGATCATCATCATTAGCTTCCTCACTAATTGGTGTAGGAATCACTGGAACTGATTTATGTGATGAACTACTTTACAATTCGGGAGAAGGTACCATTACCTCATCAAGTTCTACTTTCCTCCCACTCACTTCTTTCGAGAGAAACTCCTTCTCTAGAAAGGATCCATTCTTAGCAGCAAATATCTTGCCTTCGGATCTGTGATAGAATGTGTACCCATGGGTATCCTATGAAGACGCATTTCTCCGATTTGGGTTCGAGCTTATCAGGTTGAAGCTTTTTCAGATAAGCATCGCAGCCCCAAACTTTAAGAAACGACAGCTTAGGTTTCTTGCCAAACCACAGTTCATATGGTGTCGTCTCAACGGATTTAGATGGTGCCCTATTTAACGTGAATGCAACCGTCTCTAAAGCATAACCTCAAAACGATAGTGGTAAATCGGTAAGAGACATCATAGATCGCACCATATCTAATAAAGTACGATTACGACGTTCGGACGCACCATTACGCTGTGGTGTTCCAAGTGGCGTGAGTTGCGAAACTATTCCACATTGCTTCAAATGAAGACCAAACTCATAACTCAAATATTCACCTCCACGATCAGATCGTAGAAACTTTTTTTCTTGTTACGATGATTTTCCACTTCACTCTGAAATTCTTTCAACTTTTCAAATGTTTCAGACTTATGTTTCATTAAGTGGATATACCCATATCTGCTCAAATCATCTGTGAAGGTTAAAAAATAACGATACCCGCCGCGAGCCTCCACACTCATCGGACCGCATACATCAGTATGTATTATTTCCAATAAGTCAGTTGCTCGCTCCATTGTTCCGTAGAATGGAGTCTTAGTCATCTTGCCCATGAGGCATGGTTCGCAAGCATCAAGTGATTCCAAAAGCCCATCAACATGGAGTTTCTTCATGCGCTTTACACCAATATGACCTAAACGGCAGTGCCACAAATAAGTTGCACTATCATTATTTACTTTGCATCTTTTGGCTTCAATATTATGAATATGTGTATCACTACATTCGAGATTCAACAAAAATAGACCACTCATCAAGTGTGCATGACCATAAAAGATATTACTCATATAAATAGAACAACCATTATTCTCTGATTTAAATGAATAACCGTCTCGCATCAAACAAGATCCAGATATAATGTTCATGCTCAACGCTGGCACCAAATAAAAATTATTTAGGTCTAAAACTAATCCCGAAGGTAGATTTAGAGGTAGCGTGCCGACGGCGGTCACATCAACTTTGGAACCATTTCCCACGCGCATCGTCACCTCATCCTTAATCCGTAGCCCTGTTTCGAGTTGCAAATATGAGCAACAGAACCAGTATCAAATACCCAGGCGCTACTACGAGTATTAGTAAGGTACACATCAATAACATGTATATCAAATATACCTTTCACTTTGCCATCCTTCTTATCCGCCAAATACTTGGGGCAGTTCCGCTTCCAGTGACCAGTCCCTTTGCAGTAAAATCACTCAGTTTCATGCTTAGGTCCAGACTTGGGCTTCTTCCCTTGGCAGCAACTTGCTTGTTGTTCTTCTTGAAGTTCCCCTTCTTCCCTTTGCCCTTTTTCTTGAAACTAGTGGTATTGTTAACCATCAACACTTGATGCTCCTTCTTGATTTCTACCTCCGCAGCCTTTAGCATCGCGAAGAGCTCGGGAATTGTCTTTTCCATCCCTTGCATATTATAGTTCATCACGAAGCCTTTATAGCTTGGTGGCAGTGATTGAAGAACTCTGTCATTGACACTATCATTAGGAAGATTAACTCCCAGTTGAGTCAAGTGGTTATGATACCCAGACATTTTGAGTATATGTTCACTGACAGAACTATTCTCACTATGTAGACATGACCGAGACACATCTCCGGTCAATAACCAATAGCGGAACCTGGATGCTTATATTGGTTCCTACATATTCTACGAAGATCTTTATCGGTCAAACCGCATAACAACATACGTCATTCCCTTTGTCATCGGTATGTTACTTGCCCGAGATTCGATCGTTGGTATCATCATACCTAGTTCAAACTCGTTACCGACAAGTCTCTTTACTCGTTCAGTAATGCATCATTCCGCAACTAACTCATTAGTCACATTGCTTGCAAGGCTTATAGTGATGTGCATTACCGAGAGGGCCCAGAGATACCTCTCCGATACATGGAGTGACAAACCCTAATCTTGATCTATGCCAACTCAACAAACACCTTCGAAGACACCTGTAGAGCATCTTTATAATCACCCAGTTGCGTTGTGATGTTTGATAGCACACAAGGTGTTCCTCCGGTATTCGGGAGTTGCATAATCTCATAGTCAGAGGAATGTGTATAAGTCATGAAGAAAGCAATAGCAATAAAACTAAACGATCATAATGCTAAGCTAACGGATGGGTCTTGTCCATCACATCATTCTCTAATGATGTGATCCCATTCATCAAATGACAACACATGTCTATGGTTAGGAAACTTAACCATCTTTGATTAACGAGCTAGTCAAGTAGAGGCATACTAGGGACACTCTGTTTTGTCTATGTATTCACACATGTACTAAGTTTCCGGTTAATACAATTCTAGCATGAATAATAAACATTTATCATGATATAAGGAAATATAAATAACAACTTTATTATTGCCTCTAGGGCATATTTCCTTCACCCTGGCGTCGCCACTCCCTCCGATGGGGCGCTTCGGCGGCATCCTCATACACTGACGGCTTTGAGGACTGAGAGCGGCATCGAGGATGCGGGCGGATAGAGAGGATTGTGTGTGTGGCAAGGATGGGGGTGCGGCTGCTCGGGCGCGCCATTAATACGGACTAGTGGGAGCGAGGCGGGCGATGGTCAAAGGCTGTCTCGCTTCCCGGTGAGCTTGCGCGGCGGACTTCTGGCATTCCTATACCATCATTTCACGGAGCAAGGCGGGCGCGCCATTAATATGGAGAAGTGGGAGCAAGGTGGGCGGTGGTCAAAGGCCTGGCTCGCCTCCCGGTGAGCCTGCGCAGCGGACTGCTGGCACGCCTACCGTTATTTCACACAGCTACTAGCACGCCCCATGGTGAGTGCGTAGCGAACACGCACATGCCTCGGCCTCCCGGTCTGCCTGCTAGCATGCGTCTCGTCAACTCATGCATGCTCGTACGGCACACGGGACGCGTGCGTGTCACGTGTTATATTGATTTTTCCTTTTTGATGATTAATTCTGCCGCTTTATTGCTTAACCGAAGCACGACACTTACATTGTTGGTCTAACGCACACGGTTCGAATAAAGAGTTCGTTTGCTATATTGGTTGATAATTATTTATAATTTCCTATATGTAAGAAGATTATATCAAAACTTGTCTCAAATTTGAAAATAATAATAATATCACAGTCTATTGTTGTCCATACGACACCACGATAAGTTTCATGAATTTCAACTTAGTTTTGGCTTTATTGGATTTTAAAATCAAGATTCTAGATGTTAGAAATTTCTTGCATGGGGACTAAACATGCACCCAGGGACACGTACACATATGATTTTGCAATCCATTTTCGTGCACTGTCACGGGTCTCATGTAGATCAAATTTGATTTTTGCACATTTAAATCCCTGAGAAATCAATCAACGTATAAAAAATGGATAGATGTTATCTATTTTTTTTTCAATTTTCAACACAAAACTCCTTTGGTCACATGTTCGCTGCAGAAAAAGTTTGACATGCATCTTTGGGCCACATGCATGCGGTGGTCCTATGGCACTCACTCGCGTGGGCCCGCAAGGTCGCCGTCCAGCACTATGACATGCGATGAGAGAGGTTAATTTGACCAACAAGGATGGTCATTTTTTTGTTTTTGTTATACGTACGGTAGGAGTATATATATAGTACGCGTTGAAGAGGGTGGTCGGGGGCAATACTATGCATCATATAGGACACTCACTCGCATGCGATGCTTCCATCCGTGGGCCCGCGAGGTTGTCCTCCATCACTTTGACCCAGCGAGAAGGTTTCTTTTTGGGTTGTGTTGCGGTAGGAGTATATATATAGTACGTGTCGAAGAGGGGAGGAGGGGGCCGGGGCAGCACACACACACACACATATATATATATATACTACACACAGATCATGAAATCGATCTCGCTCCGTGTGAGGACTCTTTGGTTTCCGAGGCAGGTGTCGCAAAGAAGTTGTCCATATTGGCTATTAAAAACGATGGTTGTCACTCATTCGCCTGCGACTCTTCCCTCCATGGGCCCGCGAGGTCGTCGTCCATCTAATATATGACACAACAAGAAAGGTAATTTTACGAACAAGGAGGATTATTTTCGAGTTGTGTTACATTACGTACGTAGGAGTATATATTACGCGTCGAAGAGGGGAGGGGGCAACAAATATATACTACGTGTCATGAACCTCTGTTCGTGTGTGGGGGACTTAACGGTTTCCAAGGCAGGTGCCACATCAAAGTTCTGCATATATATTAGGTATTCAAATATCACAACCACACATCTCCATACATGTGTTTGGCCCACAAGCAAGCGATGACGGTTGTCCTCTAGCACTCACTCACGGGGTTATCAGCGAGATTCTTCGACCATCTCTGTGTGCCCACTTGGCAATCACTTCGACTGACGGCGATAGAGGTTAATTTGACTTATAATTAGGAGGGGATTAAATTTTAGTTCGTCTTATATGGTTCGGTACATGCAAATATACTTCGTGCGCATGTGTACGCACGAATCCCTCCCACCGGGTCGAAGTGGGGGAGGGGGGCGCAATCCACAAATAGTGATACGGGATCTGGCCATCCAAAACTAGTCGCAAATATCCTGTCACATTTCGAACAGAATTTAACAAAAATAAACAAATTCGATACAAATTTAAACAACACACGATTTTCATTCAAACTTTGATAAATTTTACATAAAACCGGATGATTTCCATCTAAACCACAGCACAATCACTACATTTTCCACACATTTCAACTAAACCCTGTTCTAACCTAGTCTAAATGATCATCCACGCCAGTTTCCATGACATGTCTTCTCCTTGTCCGACAGCAAGCTCGCCGGCCTGCCATGAGCCTTAGGAACAGAAGCTTCAGTGGGAAGGGATGAATAGACTCTGCCTCCATGAAGCGGGCAAGCTAATCAGCCGACGATGATGGACCAGCCAAGCTTACCTTCAAATGGGATAGAAAGGATAGTTGCCTCCGCCTCCGCGAAGCGGGCAAGCTCACTGGTTGTGCGGCCTAACAAGATGGTGGTGGTGGCCTTCGTAGGACCCAAGTGTCGGCGACCTCCCATGTCCTACTCTTCCTCACTACTGGTGACGACGGTGGATGTGCCAGCCTCGTCGTCGTGGCGGCGTGGCACGACCGACGCGTACTTGGCAACGTTGCTCGTGCCATCATCAAATTCCACTATCGTGTCGATCTCCGTGTACATGGCTTCTTTCTCCGCCTGCAGTACGCGGGGCCACCATCGCTCACGACGGATGTCGCGGGGAGCAACGCCTTTTTCCCGTCCACGTCCGCCACGATGCCTGTTCCGGCCATTTGCTCCTCCATGAGCTGGTGCTCATCGAGGAGCCGGAGGTTGTAACTCTAGTTGGCCTGCGCCTGCCAGAACGCTGCCTTCCACTCTTCCATCACCATGTCAGTGAAGTGAGCCCATGCCTCACCCATGGTGATGCCAGCCAACAAGGGCGGTGGCGCCGGCTCGTCGGCAAGCCAACCTCTATCTAGAGGTTCGGCAGGCCTGCTGGGCGACCGCAATACCAGAGAGGCCGTCTCGTAGGGCTTTGGAGTTCGTGGTCATGGCGGGTGTGGTGCACGATGGAGGAGATCGAGATGGGGAGCGGAGGTGTTGATGCGGTTGTTGTTGGGCGCGTGGCCACGTTTAAATAGTGGGCGGATGACAGTGGCCATGTAGTGAGATGTTTAATGCTGGCAGGTAGACAAACGGTTGTGTGGCTTGCATGTGGGCGTCGGAGTAGGTTCCTCGACAAACACACTAGTTTAATGGCGAGGCGATGCTCTCAGCCGGCACACAATTTCAATGCCGACCCTAGTGAGAGGTCGCATCCACTCTGGCCGGCATGAATGCGGCACTCACCGCTTCAAGAGGGAAATGGCGCGAGTGAGGAGAGGGTTTTTGGTGGGTCATGGTTGTCAGACGCGTGGGTGGCAGTGGTATGGACGCCCACAAAGCCCCCCAGTTTGCTTCCAGTTCACGGGAAAGAGCACGTCTGGACTGATCAATCAACGGATGTGGGACTGTACGTCGGACCGCATGGTCTGAATGGATGCCGGCGGTTTGAGGGTCCGCATTGTAGCGAGTCAACGACACTCCCTGGACGCCTCTTTTAAGAGCATCTACAGTCGGACTTAGCAAATCTGCCTCCTATAAGCCTACGGATGCGCCCGGGTGCATCCGCGGAGTGACTGGCCACACCTCAAATTTTCTTTCACACAACCGGACACCCCAATTAGCAAATCTCAAATCCATACAAAACACATGCAACGTACGTAAACGATGCAGCACACATCGTCTGGCTACTACATCAGGACATGCCATCAGGCTACCAAAATCTAGCATGTTCTACCTACATATTAGCTATGGGCAAGCTTATCCATAGCTGCCCTTGCCCTTCCCTGTGCCTTTGCCATCTTTCTCGCGGAAGTAGTGCTCGAAAACACAAACTGGATCTAGCCGGACATGCTCGTCGCTGGAGCCGTTCGACCCGTCGCTGCCTCCTCCTTCTCTTTGGGGGGGGGGGGGTGGCAATCTGACCATGCCACAGACCACCTGATTTTGCTCTCGGGCAAGGACGTGCGTGTTCCTTCACTGCCGCTTCTTTACGATGCGGGCACAGATGGCTTCCTCTCCTCCGCGACAATGCCTGCCATCGCATCTGCCGCCATGTCGGCAGGGAGGCGGGCCTTGACCACCCTTATCCTCTCCTTCCCATGGTGGACGCACTGCTCCATTTAGCACTCATACTCCGGTGGACTGGAGATGGGGAGGCTACCAGACCGCGATGAACCAGCCCCGACGGACCCGAGCGCCCTTTGCGCCTACGCAATGGATTTGCATCAGGCAGACCCCCCTGTTGGTCGGGCGCAATCCTCCCGGGAGCGGCGGAGGGCAATGCGGGCGCTGCTCCCCATGCCAGAGAAGGCCGGAGATTGCCGGACGGAGCTTGGGTGGCAGAGTGGACTAGAGGGGAGTGGCTAGGGGTTTTTCGGGAAGCGGATGGAAACGAATATATGTGGGGTCAAGATGGGCCAGAGTGGGCCGACTCCGATGTTGTAGACGCGCCAGGTCGCGCCCTAGATTTAGACTGAATATATGAGGGGTGACGGTCTGCACGGGCGTTTGAGGACGGTTTGAGGCGCCCGTCCGACCGCATTTTCTTGATCCATCATTGACCGGCCCTCCGTCCGGATGTTTGAGGGGAGTTTGAGGCGTCTGGCTGTAGATACTCTTAAGTATGTTCCAATGTGTGCAGGAGCGTTCATCAAGCTGCTTCACTTGTTTGCAGGAGGAAGACAACGCAGAGCACATCTTGATCCAATGTGTGTTCGCTAGGGAAGTGTGGCATGAATGCCTACAAGAGCTCAACTTGAACGTGGAGCGGCCGACGATGGAGGATACTTTGCTGGATTGGTGGTTGCAGGCTAGGAGGGGATTCGGGAAAGAGTCCAAGCACGGGTTCGACACTTTTGTGATTGCGGTCACCTGGACTTTGTGGAAGCAACATAATGCGCGGGTCTTCAATAGAACGGCCCAACAGAAATCACCTCATCAGGTGGTGGGTGCGATCCTGCAGGAAATCCAAAAATGGAGGGAGGCGGGTCTAGGAGTAGGCGGGTTGTCACGATTTGTTAGAGAGAAGGCTTTGGTTTCTGAGTGGGGTGTAATCGGGCGTGGCCTAGGTGCGATGTTCGCATCCTCCTCTAGGCGTCTCTTGTAAACTTGTTGCTCTTCTTCTATAAAGATAAGGTATGCTATTGGCGTACTCTCGAAAAAAAAAGTATGTTCCAAGTTATTTCTACTAGTTTAAAAAAAAAGTACTACTACTATATGTTCAAGTTTAAAAGTCCATCAAAATCTCGAGTGTTAGAGCAAATCTGGCCGAACCAGATCAAAATCAAATTCCGATTCCCAACACGGAATTAATTAAAGAGAGAGAATTTTTCTTTCCTTTCGTCGTCCGACCGACCGGACATAGAGGGGCCAAGCAAAGCAAACGCGAAGATACGGAAACAGCGAGGCTCGCCGACTAGGGTTTGCGCTGCTCCTCTCTCCCGTCCCCGTCGACGCCGACCAGGCGCCCCGCCGCGATGCCACAGTCCGTCCTGGTCGATCGCGCGACCAGCGAGTCGCTCATCGGGCCCGACTGGTCCCTCAACCTCGAGATCTGCGACATCCTCAACCACGACCCCTCGTGAGCCCTTCTTCGCCCTCCCCTTTGCTATCCACATGTCTGCTTTGATCGTTCACGGCATCGTCGGCGTGGAGTGGTGCTCGTGGTCGTGGCGAGGGGTACCGTGCTTAATTGGGACGGGGTCTGGTCTGTCCCGCTGCTATTCTGTGGTAGTCTCCCCATGATTTTGTAGGATGGAGGTCGGGGTGACGCTTGTGGTAAACATGGGGTGAGGGCTCGGACTGGAATGATTGATCGATCCTTGTTGTCCTGCGAAATTCAACTGAGGTTCAATCTATTTTTGTGGTACAGAGTAGACATGGAGTGAATTCGATTTTTTTCACTAATCACTATTCATTGATAAGTAAAGAAACTGAAATTAAGGAGTCCATGCCCTGTCCTGGTTAATTAAATCTACAGTTGAGATGCCAGTTTAGTGTGAATTTTGTTTGGAGATGCAATACACCCGGGTTATCTGCACTCCTGGCTCGCCTGCTGGTGCCAAAAGATCTCCCATCTTCTTGCCACAGGATAACATATACCATGCCTAGTCAAGCAATGACGAGGATTGGGGTCGTGATGGGAAAATGTGACATGGTCAGCTCTTTCCAATCACTTTACCAATTTTATAGCTGATATATTGTCCTGTGACCTGTAAAAGTGAATATGAACAAGATGTTCAGTAGCAGCTAGTAATGGTACTGGAAAAGGATAAGAAAACTAGCATGGAGTGGAAGAAGCAAATATTCGTTAACCAGGATTTTAGTGGAGCCCGTGCCAGCGAATTTTGAGGACTCCTTGTTAGTTTTTGACTTTGTATAGACGATGAATGTAATAATCTTGACCCGTTGAGCTGTTCATGAAGCTTGTGCAGTAAGTGCATGTTCCATCAAAATAGATAATCACCGGGTATGAGTAGTATTGATGTTTCGAAGCCATAGGGGCTTTGAAGAAATCATGAGGATGTTAGTCTGAGGCTTATAATCCCTCCGTCCCAAAATAAGTGTCTCAACTTTAGTACAACTGTTAGTATAAAGTTAGTACAAAGTTGAGACACTTATTTTGGGACGGAGGGAGTATTAGACAGTCTCGGACCAAATGTTATTTTAGCTCGTGCGTCAGTTATTTGCTATATTGTTGCATGGTATGCCGTATTTAACATTTTCACTACTAGTATATTCTCTCATACTTTATGTGCACAATAGGCAAGCTAAAGATGTAGTCAAGTCTATCAAGAAGCGGATTGGACACAAGAATTCAAAGATCCAGCTCCTCGCACTAACAGTAAGTATCATTTTGTGCACTCGTATCTTTATCTCCATGATATTGCAAAGTTCTGTATATCTTTCAGTATTACTTACACATGAATTGATTAATGACTCCATATTGAGTGTGTCATGTTATGGCTTGATCGTAATTTTGGAATGATAAGTTGGCTAGAAGCTAAACTAGGATGAAACTAGCGTGATGAGCTATTGATTGTTTGTTCGAAAGTTGATGGTAGCCATAATAACGTGAAGCGGAGAATCTCATGTAACAATCAACGATTGACAGTTAGCCAGAGCCAAAAAGACATTGAACAGGCTCCAGTCAGCACTTCAACATCATCGTATGTTAAATGATTCATGCTAGAGTAACATCTTAAAGATGGGTGTGATGGTGAATACAAGTTTGTTTGGATTGCGGATATTAGGAGTGGTCTAGGTGACAGATTCAGAAGAATTTATGAGGGAGAACATAATGGGCTATGTAACGGAGCATTGTCACTTGTTAGGTTCCTTAACCTATGCTGAGCAGTATCTTGTATCTCTGTATCTGCTGTGTATAGTGCTAGTTGGAAGTCATACTTTGTGGTTTATTTGTTCTGTAATCTAATCCCAAGTAAGCTAAACCAGCCTGTAATGAAGTAATTCATTTTATTTCCCCCTTTTCAGCTGCTGGAGACGCTGATTAAAAATTGTGGAGATTTTGTTCACATGCATGTTGCTGAGAGAGATATACTCCATGAAATGGTGAAGATTGTTAAGAAAAAGGTCTGCCTGCAAATTAGTATTCTGTCTCACAATATAATGTTAAGAATAAGATTTCAGTTTTGATTTCCCTTTTGTTTTGTAGCCTGATTATCATGTAAAAGAGAAGATACTCATTTTGATTGACACCTGGCAAGAAGCTTTTGGTGGTGCTCGTGCAAGATATCCACAATATTATGCGGCATATCAAGAACTGCTGGTATTATTCACTTTAAGTATGCTGACATTTGGTTCATCTTCCTTTACTAGATCAGATTAAATCAGTTATACAATTTTTTTGAGCATTTCTTAAGCCAACATTCAGTAACATGAAAACATCTGTGCTCTAGTGTACATCATACATTTGCTTTTTGATATATGAAACCTCCTTCAACTTATCATAATGTCCCTCTCTGATATACCAGCGTGCTGGAGCCGTATTTCCTCAAAGGTCAGAGAGTTCTGTGCCAATCTATACTCCACCACAAACTCAACCTCTACAGAACTACCCTCCTCCTGCTTTACGTAATACTGATTATCGGCAAGAGGCACCCGAATCATCTTCAGTGCCAGAAGTATCTACACTAAGGTATATTATCTTCAAGAACCTAGTGACCATGAAGGCACGGATAAATGATGCTCAGAACTAGTGTGAACTATGTCCATTATCTTGTGCACATTTGAATTATGACAGAATTGATTGCTGACATACTGCTAATCCCTTTGCCCATTAATATACTATGCAATTTGCCTCCAGAATTTATGTAATTGATATGATGACAGTATGTGTACATTATTATTTTCGCTAAGATCATTTTCTAGAGAAAGTGTTGAGGCATAACCTAACCAGAACCCTAAGATATTATGTATTAATTTAAGATGATTACAACTATATGAGACCTTAAATACTGAAATGCTTCCTCTTTCCAGAGCTTGAATGTGTGTCTTTTACTGTACAGTAACTTTCTAGTTATATCCGTTATTTGGACCTGTAATTGCTTTTAGTTTCCTTTCCAATTCTGTAACCAGTGTCATCATCACTATGGTTAGCAATGTACTACTTCGAAGTCTTCAAGTTCCCTTTATAAGAATGTTTCAAATTTGCAAAACTTTTTCTCCAGTGCGACAGAAATTCAGAATGCAAGTGGCGTCATGGATGTTCTCTCAGAGATGTTAAATGCTATTGATCCTGGTAACAGAGAGGTATTTCAGTGCTCATTGCCTACTCACATGCTGTAACAATATGTGGTTCATAAAATGATCCAATGACCGGTTTTGTTGCGGAAAGTTAATGCAGGAAAAAATAACACCATTCTACATGGCTGTGTTGAATTTTCTTACTTAAAGTTGGATATGTATTTCTGGTTATATGATTTAGATGTCAGGTCAGTATATTGCTTAACTGTAAATCTGTAATGAACATGCAGGGTCTAAGGCAGGAGGTCATTGTGGACCTTGTGGACCAATGTCGTTCTTACAAGCAGAGAGTGGTTCAGCTCGTCAACACGACCTCGTAAGTTTCTTTTGTGGTGTCCGGCTGTTTAACCAGCATATGAACTACATGGAATCGGGTAGTGGAATGTAGGATATGCATTTTTCTGACCTAATTAATAGTTTTGATAACCCACTAACTGCCTTTGCTACCAAATTCATTTTGATGTCCTCTTGATAAAACTGAGGGAAAGAAATGCTGTGAATATCTATGCTAAATGCTATCCAATTATACACCTCTGGAGTTTCTTGACAGAATTTCTGGAATCTCTCGAGTTCTCTATTCTTCTTTGCTACATAAACACCATATACAAGGACCTTTGTCCGACTACTACTAACACACGCAGCTCAATATACAACACCACTTCCCCTCAAGATGGGACTTCAAGGTTGTTCCCTCATAAATCCGCTCTTAGATGAGAAAATATATATCACCACATGATTCGTCCGGTCATGAACTGGATTATTTGCAATATTCATCGTTCTTGTGGCCACACAGAAGCTTCAACCGCCATTTGGCCACCAGCCTGAACTCTGGTAGAAGACCTCTCATCCATAATATCTTGAAACACACTGTCATGGCTCCATATTCTGCTCTGGAGGTAGATCAGGACACCACCAAGATACTGAGTAACCTCCAACAAAGACACACAATACTGATGTTGATCTCCTATCTGGCCCAATCAGCATCACAATAGCAACCGACGTCCAGACGATAATTTCTTCCTTCCCCTTTGAGTGATCCAAGCCCCACATATTCTTCTTCTCAAGGGCTGCCAACTTTTCCAACATAGCCTGATACAACTAGGGATCTGCTTTGCTGTTCTCCAATCAGTTGGGACTACTGTAGACTTAGTAAAGCGATGAAGGCTATGTAATCTGGTGACAGTGATTCATATGACGCATAGTTGGCTATATCATTCTCAAAGCCATATTTGGAACCCTAGCCACTGTCCTTGTACCGTGGCTCATCACTCTCGCCACACTGACCACTGCAAGCTCACTTCCCCAGGAACTCTTGCCAGCTGCTGATCCATGTGCAGCTGGCGTGAGTAGACAAATCACTGCTGACCAAGCTGGAGTTTGGTTGACAAAGCTGCTGCATTCAACTGGATTCACCGCTTTCCTATTGGACTCTCTTGGTCCTAACTTGTACCATGGTGGCGAGAAACATGCCTCCTTGGGTGGATCAAGTGCCGCTGGCACAGTGAGCTCTGATACTCTTCTCTGCTATATGCATACAACACCAAAACATGAATCTACTGCTACTACTAACACACAGTGCTCAATATACGCCAGTTTTGATGCAGTAATTTAAATAAGCTTGCATTCACTCCCTAAGCACTCCTAAAACTGCTCTTTATTCGAATTAATTCCTGAATATATTAGTTTGTGTCATGGTACCTCACCCTAATCTCTACATTTTAGGCATGTGACTTTACAGAAATAATTGGCAACTTCTTATTGGCGTGTTCAGATCAGTAATATATAGAGAAATTGTGGTGGTAATACCACCAATCCACCATTTGTCTAATTTAACAGAAATACACAACGGGAAGAAAATATATTAGCTAGTTCAGCCCTGTAGGTAATCATATTACTAGTGTAATACTATATACATCTTTTTTTGCGGGGATACTGTATGCATACTTCAGTTATTTTCTAGTCCAAAATTTATGTCTGATACTGTATCACTGTGTTATGTTTGAGATACGTCCACTCATGTACATGACTGTATTATTTGATGAAAATTGGGTGACTGAACTTATATTTGCTGGTTGCTTTTGCTGTAACTAGATTTCACAATGTAGCTTTGTATTACTGATTGAATTTCTGTAGTCTGTTGTGTTCGTTTGAGTACGTGTGATATTGTTGTCTTAACTATTTCCATGCATTAAATTGTCACAGCGATGAAGAGCTGCTAAGCCAGGGCCTTTCATTGAATGATGATTTGCAGCGTGTTCTAGCAAAACATGATGCAATTGCTGCAGGCATAGCTGTTCGGGTAGAAAAGCCAAAACCACCACAGGCCCCTGCAAATAGTTCCCCACCAGCAAAGCCAGAGGGGCCAAAAGAGCCAACTCAAAGGTTGTGTTATCTTATACCAAGCATCCTGTTTTAATCTACTCATGTTACTCTCCTGAAATGATGCATGCGTAATGCGGCTTCAGAACTCTCGAAACAGTATTGGAATGATTGAAATAGTAGAGTACTGCATTATGCTCTGACTGACTTCTTCATTATATACCATCTGAACCTGTCAGGTCTTCTGAAGCTGCTGGTAAGGTTTCTCCATTTGAGCAATTAGCACTTCCTGCTCCTCCATCATCCAGCACCTCAAAGCCTCCTGGAGAAGCATCTGTTGGCCCTAGTATTGACCTACTCAGTGGAGATGATTATTTCAAGCCAGAACCTGTGAATTCCCAAGCACTTGTTCCTGTTGGCAATTCCCCTGCAGCTTCTGCTTCAGGCCACAATACCTTAGATCTTGTAGACATGTTTTCGCAAAGCGATGCTAGCAATAACAATCACAACCCTGTTATATCGTCCCCAATATTGAACTCAAACCCTAATCTCTCGGCACCACAAGCATATCCTGCTCCACAGCATCCTGTTCCACCACAGCAGTCTTCATTTTCCAATGGGTTGACCTCCAATACGATCCCAACTTATGGTCAAGGTCCTGACCTAAACTCAGCAAGTTCGTGGAATGGGCAGCTTGCTCAAGGAATGAATCAACCACAGCAGGCACCAAATTATGGTACATAACACTATCTTCTATAGTTACAATATGACCTTCTAATATGTTATATAGTACTGCCCTCCGTCCCACAATATAATATATTATTGCAACCAGTATGTGAGTATATCAGTTGTAATAACATCTTATATTATGGGATGGAGGGAGTAATATTTATGTTTGGTATCTACTCCCTCCGTATTAAAATACAAGACGTTTTTTGACACTATATTTTGATACAGAGGGAGTAGTTCTTACTAGATTTGATTTGTAAATGCTATTTATGCACTACAAGTTTTTCGATAGTGTAGTGTGGACTCTTGTTTTTGTTTGTCCGCTGAATATTTCCGTAGTTTTGCCTCTGTTTATGGCATGTACTATACAAGGTTGTCCTCAGCTGTAGGCACTTTGTGATTGTCAGGTCAAGATGATCAAAGCAGCGACCTACCACCACCACCCTGGGAAACTCAGCCTGCAGAAAGCGATCAGTTCCAAGCTGGCCAACCTGACAACAGGTTGGCAATGCCACCAGGACAATTCGGAGGCATTCCACCCCAACCTGTTCAAGTTGGTCAGCCTGGGCAGGTTTCACTGTCGCAACCATTGCTGACTGGACAACCAGGCGGGATGCAGTTTCCACCAGGATATGTGGAGCAGCCTGGGGCTCAACATCCGCAATCAATGCCAAACACGCAATATGGGGGCATGTATCCTTCAATGCAAGGCAACCAAGCAGGCGGCATGTATCCCCAACAGATGGCAGGAGATATCTACCAGCAACAGATGTATGGTGGGCAGATGGCGGCCGGCTATGGCTATGGTCAGCAGCCTGGAGGCTACTATGTCCCAAATGCTGCATACGGGTATCCCAGTGCAAACGACCTTTCTCAGAGAATGAACGGACTTGCCATGCAAAACAACGGCTTATATGGCACACCTGCGTCTTCTTCCCTTCAGCAGGCTAATAGGCCAGCAAGACCCGAAGATTCACTCTTTGGTGATCTGGTTAGCATTGCCAAAACAAAGCCTAGCAAAACTGCAGCTAATAAGGCCGGTGGCTTGTAAAGATGAATGAGAATCCTTGTTAGCACCATTTCTGTGACAGCGATAGCTTCTGCTCATAGTACATAAGTTCTTTGGAAAGTCCCCCTATTGGGGAGTAGTAGGCGAGTTATAGATTTTGAAATTCATAGCAAGTGTGGTTCGGTATAATCCTATTTTTGTTTACTCGGAAGCCATTATATTTTGTTCACTTGTTGCAAGCGCAGGGTTCTCGTGAATCATCAGAAATTCTTCTGTACATACATTCGGTTTCTTTCGTGTACCTTCTTTTGGTCTTGGGCAGCATTTGCGGAGTAATTATTGTATTTGTGATGCTTGTGATGACTGATGAGTAGCTTACTGCTGTGGAATTATGCTAGTTGGGGGCACTTGGTAAACTGGACTAAAGGCCTTGAACTGTTAGTAGTTCAGTCCTACCGCTCAATTCTCTGACGATTGAGTTGCCCAACCTACAGATGTATAAATGGGCTCATCATCCAGTTTTGTATTTACAGCAGAGGTATGGCTTTGGAGGAGAGCCCCAAAGGCCAGATGGTAGAACCAGGGATCCTACCGGACCTGCTCCGTAGGTTGTAGGGGAAGGATGGAGAGGGGCGAGGCGATGAGCGGGCGCGCCGGCGGCTGGGCGCCGTCGCGTAGGAGGAAGATGGCGGCGGCGGCTAGGGTTAGAGGCGGCTAGGGTTCCGGCTCCTCTGGGAGCCGGGCAATAGGGATAATAATATTCTTATTGCTTGATTCCAAAAAGAGTCTTACAGCCTATATTTATAACCTAGATAACTTGCATAAGAATTAACCTAAGATAACTTGCATAAGATTAACCTAAGATAACTTGTGGGCTAAGATTGCCCGGTGGGCCTAGCTAAACCGGCCATAACACTTCTCCCCGCCTGCACAAACAGCTCGTCCTCGAGCTGTAAGGTGGAGAAGCGCTTGCGGAACTCCTCGAGGCGATCAACCAGCGTCGAACACGTTCTCGACAGCTGGGGCGGCCAGGTCGGCGGTGACGGCGTCCTCCGGAATGTAGTCTGCAACCTCCAGGTAGAAGAGTCGCGGGCAGGCATGGCCGGGCTTGTAGGGCTCGTCGCAGTTGAAGCACAATCCTTGGCGGCGACGCTCGAGTAGCTCGGCTGAGGTGAGCCGGCGGAACGGGCGCGCCACGGTCGCGGCGAGGGGTGCCGCAGAAGCCTGCGCAGGCCGACCCTGCGCGGAATCCGGCCCGGGTAGTGACCCAGCGGTCCGGGACGGTGATTCGTGCTGGATGGCCAACGCGCGGCGCTCGAACGCGCGGGTGTAGTACATGGCCGACTGGAGATCCTGGGGTCCCCGAAGCTCCACGTCCACGCGGACGTGATCCGGAAGTCCACCGACAAAGAGGTCGGCCCGCTGCTGCGCCGTCACGCCTGACGCATGGCATGCAAGGGCCTGGAAACGTTCGGCGAAGTCCTGCACCGTGGAGGTGAAGGAAAGGCGGCCTAGCTCCGCCAGGCGGCTCCCGCGGACCGGGGGCCCAAAACGAATGAGGCAGAGCTCACGGAAGCGCTCCCAAGGGGGCATACTGCCCTCATCCTGCTCGAGGGCGTAGTACCAGGTCTGGGTTGCACCTCGGAGGTGGTAGGATGCCAGCCAAGTGCGCTCCGACGCGAGCGTGCGCTGGCCACGGAAAAACTGCTCACATTGGTTGAGCCAGTTAAGCGGGTCCTCCGTGCCGTCATAAGTGGCGAAGTCGATCTTGGCGAACTGTGGCGGCGTCTGGGTCGGCGCGCCATGGCCGACCGGCTCGGCGGTGCGGCGCAGTGACGATGACGGTGCCCGGTCAACGGTGGGGAGGCCGCCGTAGGCCCCCGCGGAGCCGGACGAGGCCCCAGACTGCAACATGGGTACCTGTGGGTCCCCGGCCTCCGTGTAAACTGGCGGTGGCGACGTCCCGGTTAGCCAGGCCGGGATCGGGGACGGTGACGGCGGAAACCGGACCTGCTGGATCGGGAGGCCTCCCGGTGTGGACTGGCCCAGTCCGGAGCTGGACCGGCGCGGGCGGCGCGGCTGGGGTCGGCGCGGGCCAGTGCGACCAATGTGGCGCTGGGGCGGGCGCGGGAGGCGCGGGTGGCGCCGCGAGAACCGGCGCGGGCCACTGCGGCTAGGACGGCGCTGGGGCGGGCGGCGGCTGGAGCGACGGATGGGCCCCGACGATCGCCGCAGGTACCGAGTACCAGGGCAGGTGCAGCAGCGGCGGGGGGCCCGCCGGTGTAGCCCGCCTGGAACGGCAGCAGGGGCGTCCCGCTCGGGCCCGACGCGTTCTAGATCGGCCAGTGCGTCGCCGGGTGGCTGTAGGCGGGGGGCGTAGCCGGCGGGGTGGTGTGCGGGCCGGCCAAGTACAGGGAGATGCCCTGGACGGTCGTCACGAGGTCCCGCAGGGTGCTGGTCATCTCCTCCGGCATGAAGACGGAGGTTGTCGGTGGGGAGGAAGTGACGGGGGCCGGCGGCGCGGAGGTGATCGGGGCCGGCGACGTTGGGACCCGGCAGTGGTCATCGGGGCGGTGGTGATGATGGACAGCGGCGGCGTGGGTGTTGAAGACGACATGATCGAACCCGAGTCTCTGGATACCAAATTGGTAGAACCAGGGATCCTACCGGACCTGCTCCGTAGGTTGTAGGGGAAGGATGGAGTGGGGCGAGGCGATGAGCGGGCGCGCCGGCGGCTGGGCGCCGTCGCGTAGGAGGAAGATGGCGGCGGCTAGGGTTCCGGCTACTCTGGGAGCCGGGCAATAGGGATAATTATACTCTTATTGTTTGATTCCAAAAAGAGTCTTACAGCCTATATTTATAACCTAGATAACTTGCATAAGAATTAACTTAACATATTTGCATAAGAATTAACCTAAGATAACTTGTGGGCTAAGATTGCCCGGTGGGCCTAGCTAAACCGGCCATAACACTTCTCGCCGCCCTTGATAAAGCAAAGCTTGGGTTCCCAAGTCTTGCATATGCACATGAGCTCAACTAGGGAAATGCTTGGCTCCTCAGGGCTGTAGCTGCCTAGAAATCCACATGAGCTCAACTAGGGGGAAAAGCTTGTCTGCTCAGGGCAGCAGCTGCATACAAATCCATTCAAGAAAATAATTCAATTATATTAGCTTTTTATAGACAAACGTGGGGTTTGCGAGCCAACGTAAGACCGGCTCGGGATAATGGGACCCTTTTCTATAGAGGGATTATTGTACAAAATTGGATGAATAAATCATACTCTATCTATATTATTAACGATTATGTATCACAATCCATCTTGAGATACTTGAATCAATACCTATTCGATGGATCTTTTTTTTTCTTTGCCAGGAACCAGATTTGAACGAGTAACACGAGGATTTTCGGCTATAGATAGTTGTCCTGGCTTAAAAAATGAGACCAACTCAAGGGCTAACCCTCATTGGCTTTTTTTATAGGAGAAACTCCGTGAGCGCCGCGGGTTCAAGCCTACTCCAGTTGTCCAGCCAACGGGTGGACGCCCCGCCCTCATAGTTGTCCTGGCCTCATGATTCGACATGCTTCTTGCGTATTGCTAGAGAAAAGTATGTATTCTTAATTTGCGTGGGCGTGGGTCACCTACACATGTCTCCACACACGCATGATAAGTGAGTGCTTCACATTGGGGGGGGGGGGCTCCCACCAGCCCCGTGTCGCTCCCCCACGGGGCGGCCCGGGCGCGAAACCCTAGCCGCTGGAGCCCGCACAACCCACCCACCCCCTCCCCTCCGCCGCCGCCGGCAAGCGCCGCCGGGCAAAGCCCACGCGGTGTTGGCGGCGGCGGGCCTTTTTCTTCCCTCTCGCCTGGGGAACAAGCTGCGCGGGGCTGCTCAACTGGGATGAGGATGAGCTCGGCGGCGTGGGGATGAGCTCGGCGGCGTGGGTGCACGGCGAGGTCGGGCGCGACCGAGGCGAGGCTGCTCGCGCTGGAGGCTGGGCAGCGCGACCTGGTGCGCTGGAGGCCTGGCGGCTCGCGCTCGGACTGAGAGCTGTCGTTCCGCGTCGGCCGGTGCTGCGCGGGCGCCCGCAGATCTGGTGTGTCGCGGTCGCGGCGGCGGGCAGGGCTGTCGACTGGGCGCGGGTCTGCGCGCCAGGGGAGCGCGGAGGAGTGCACGGACGTTGCGGGAGCGCCAAGCTCCTGGGCGTGGAGAGCTAGGGCCGATCCCGATCTGGACGGGCCTGCGTTGGGTTTCCCCGGTGCAGATCGGGCGGGGTGGCTGTGAAGGAAATATGCCCTAGAGGCAATAATAATATATTTCCTTATATCATGATAAATGTTTATTATTCAGGCTAGAATTGTATTAACCGGAAACATAATACATGTGTGAATATATAGACAAACAGAGTGTCACTAGTATGCCTCTACTTGACTAGCTCGTTAATCAAAGATGGTTATGTTTCCTAGCCATAGATACAAGTTGTCATTTGATTAACGAGATCACCTCATTAGGAGAATGACGTGATTGACTTGACCCATTCCGTTAGCTTAGCACTCGATCGTTTAGTATGTTGCTATTGCTTTCTTCATGACTTATACATGTTCCTATGACTATGAGATTATGCAACTCCCGTTTACCGGAGGAACACTTTGTGTGCTACCAAACGTCACAACGTAAATGGGTGATTATAAAGGTGCTCTACAGGTGTCTCCAAAGGTACTTGTTGGGTTGGCGTATTTCGAGATTAGGATTTGTCACTCCAATTGTCGGAGAGGTATCTCTGGGCCCACTCGGTAATGCACATCACTATAAGCCTTGCAAGCATTGTGACTAATGAGTTAGTTGCGGGATGATGTGTTACGGAACGAGTAAAGAGACTTGCCGGTAACAAGATTGAACTAGGTATCGAGATACCGACGATCAAATCTCGGGCAAGTAACATAACGGTGACAAAGGGAACAACGTATGTTTTATGCGGTCTGACCGATAAAGATCTTCGTAGAATATGTGGGAGCCAATATGGGCATCCAGGTCCCGCTATTGGTTATTGACCGGAGACGTGTCTCGGTCATGTCTACATAGTTCTCAAACCCGTAGGGTCCGCACGCTTAACGTTACGATGACAGTTTTATTGAGTTTTGATGTACCGAAGGAGTTCGGAGTCCCGGATGAGATCGGGGATATGACGAGGAGTCTCGAAATGGTCGAGACGTAAAGATCGATATATTGGACGACTATATTCGGACTTCGGAAAGGTTCCGAGTGATTCGGGTATTTTTCGGAGTACCGGAGAGTTACGGGAATACGTATTGGGCCTTATTGGGCCATACGGGAAAGAAGAAAAGGGCCTCAAGGGTGGCCGCACCCCTCCCCTTGGTCTGGTCCGAATTGGACTAGGGAAGGGGGGCGCACCCTTCCTTCTTTCTCCTTCCCCCTTCCCTTCTCCTACTCCCACAAGGAAAGGAGGAGTCCTACTCCCGGTGGGAGTAGGACTCCCCCCATGGCGCGCCTCTCTCTTGGCCGGCTGCCTCCCCCTTGCTCCTTTATATACGGGGGCAGGGGGCACCCCAGAGACACAACAATTGATCCTTGAGATCTCTTAGCCGTGTGCGGTGCCCCCCTCCACCATATTACACCTCGATAATACCGTTGCGGAGCTTAGGCGAAGCCCTGCGTCGGTGAACATCATCATCGTCACCACGCCGTCGTGCTGACGAAACTCTCCCTCAACACTCGGCTGGATCGGAGTTCGAGGGACGTCATCGAGCTGAACGTGTGTAGAACTCGGAGGTGCCGTACGTTCGGTACTTGATCGGTCGGATCGTGAAGACGTACGACTACATCAACCGCGTTGTGATAACGCTTCCGCTGTCGGTCTACGAGGGTACGTGGACAACACTCTCCCCTCTCGTTGCTATGCATCACCATGATCTTGCGTGTGCGTAGGAATTTTTTGAAATTACTACGTTCCCCAACAGTGGCATCCGAGCCTGGTTTTATGCGTTGATGCTATGCACGAGTAGAACACAAGTGAGTTGTGGGCGATATAAGTCATACTGCTTACCAGCATGTCATACTTTGGTTCAGCGGTATTGTGAGATGAAGCGGCCCGGACCGACATTACGCGTACGCTTACGCGAGACTGGTTTCACCGTTGGAGCACTCGTTGCTTAAAGGTGACTGGCGGGTGTCTGTCTCTCTCACTTTAGTTGAACCGAGTGTGGCTACGCCCGGTCCTTGCGAAGGTTAAAACAGCACCAACTTGACAAACTATCGTTGTGGTTTTGATGCGTAGGTAAGAACGGTTCTTGCTAAGCCCGTAGCAGCCACGTAAAACTTGCAACAACAAAGTAGAGGACGTCTAACTTGTTTTTGCAGGGCATGTTGTGATGTGATATGGTCAAGACATGATGTGATATAATTTGTTGTATGAGATGATCATGTTTTGTAACCGAGTTATCGGCAACTGGCAGGAGCCATATGGTTGTCGTTTATTGTATGCAATGCAATCGCCATGTAATGCTTTACTTTATCACTAAGCGGTAGCGATAGTCGTAGAAGCATAAGATTGACGAGACGACAACGATGCTACGATGGAGATCAAGGTGTCGCGCCGGTGACGATGGTGATCATGACGGTGCTTCGGAGATGGAGATCACAAGCACGGTGCTTCGGAGATGGAGATCACAAGCACAAGATGATGATGGCCATATCATATCACTTATATTGATTGCATGTGATGTTAATCCTTTATGCATCTTATCTTGCTTTGTTTGACGGTAGCATTATAAGATGATCCTTCACTAAATTATCAAAGTATAAGTGTTCTCCCTGAGTATGCACCGTTGCGAAAGTTCTTCGTGCTGAGACACCACGTGATGATCGGGTGTGATAGGCTCTACGTTCAAATACAACGGGTGCAAAACAGTTGCACACGCGGAATACTCAGGTTAAACTTGACGAGCCTAGCATATAACAGATATGGCCTCGGAACACGGAGACCGAAAGGTCGAGCGTGAATCATATAGTAGATATGATCAACATAGTGATGTTCACCATTGAAACTACTCCATCTCACGTGATGATCGGACATGGTTTAGTTGATATGGATCACGTGATCACTTAGAGGATTAGAGGGATGTCTATCTAAGTGGGAGTTCTTAAGTAATATGATTAATTGAACTTAAATTTATCATGAACTTAGTCCTGATAGTATTTTGCAAATTATGTTGTAGATCAATAGCTCGCGTTGTTGCTTCCCTGTGTTTATTTTTGATATGTTCCTAGAGAAAAATTATGTTGAAAGATGTTAGTAGCAAAGATGCGGATTGGATCCGTGATCTGAGGATTATCCTCATTGCTGCACAGAAGAATTATGTCCTTGATGCACCGCTAGGTGACAGACCTATTGCAGGAGCAGATGCAGACGTTATGAACGTTTGGCTAGCTCAATATGATGACTACTTGATAGTTTAGTGCACCATGCTTAACGGCTTAGAATCGGGACTTCAAAGACGTTTTGAACGTCATGGACCATATGAGATGTTCCAGGAGTTGAAGTTAATATTTCAAGCAAATACCCGAGTTGAGAGATATGAAGTCTCCAACAAGTTCTATAGCTAAAAGATGGAGGAGAATCGCTCAACTAGTGAGCATGTGCTCAGATTGTCTGGGTACTACAATCGCTTGAATCAAGTGGGAGTTAATCTTCCAGATAAAATAGTGATTGACAGAATTCTCTAGTCACCATCACCAAGTTAGTAGAACTTCGTGATGAACTATAGTATGCAAGGGATGACGAAAGTAATTCCCGAGCTCTTCGTGATGCTGAAATCAACGAAGGTAGAAATCAAGAAAAACATCAAGTGTTGATGGTTGACGAGACCACTAGTTTCAAGAAAAGGGCAAAGGGAAGAAGGGGAACTTCAAAAAGAACGGCAAGCAAGTTGCTACTCAAGTGAAGAAGCCCAAGTCTGTACCTAAGCCTGAGACTAAGTGCTTCTACTGCAAAGGGACTGGTCACTGGAGGCGGAACTGCCCCAAGTATTTGGTGGATAAGAAGGATGGCAAAGTGAACAAAGGTATATTGGATATACATGTTATTGATGTGTACTTTACTAGTGTTTATAGCAACCCCTCGGTATTTGATACTGGTTCAGTTGCTAAGAGTAGTAACTCGAAACGGGAGTTGCAGAATAAACAGAGACTAGTAAAAGGAGAGGTGACGATGTGTGTTGGAAGTAGTTCCAAGATTGATATGATCATCATCGCACACTCCCTATACTTTCGGGATTAGTGTTGAAACTAAATAAGTGTTATTTGGTGTTTGCGTTGAGCATGAATATGATTTGATCATGTTTATTGCAATACGGTTATTCATTTAAGTTAGAGAACAATTGTTGTTCTGTTTACATGAATAAAAACCTTCTATGGTCATACACACCAACGAAAATGGTTTGTTGGATCTCGATCGTAGTGATACACATATTCATAATATTGAAGCCAAAAGATGCAAAGTTAATAATGATAGTGCAACTTATTTGTGGCACTGCCGTTTAGGTCATATTGGTGTAAAGCGCATGAAGAAACTCCATACTGATGGGATTTTGGAATCACTTGATTATGAATCACTTGATGCTTGCGAACCGTGCCTCATGGGCAAGATGACTAAAACGCCGTTCTCCGGAACTATGGAGAGAGCAACAGATTTGTTGGAAATCATACATACAGATGTATGTGGTCCGATGAATATTGAGGCTCGTAGCAGGTATCATTATTTTCTGACCTTCACAGATGATTTGAGCAGATATGGGTATATCTACTTAATGAAACAGAAGTCTGAAACATTTGAAAAGTTCATATAATTTCAGAGTGAAGTAGAAAATCATCGTAACAAGAAAATAAAGTTTCTACGATTTGATCATGGAGAAGAGTATTTTAGTTACGAGTTTGGCCTTCAGTTAAAACAATGTGAAATAGTTTCACTACTCACGCCACCTGGAACACCACAGCATAATGGTGTGTCCGAACGTCATAACCGTACTTTATTGGATATAGTGCAATCTATGATGTCTCTTACCAATTTACCACTATCGTTTTGGGGTTATGCATTAGAGACAGCTACATTCACGTTAAATAGGGCACCATCAAAATCCGTTGAGACGACGCCTTATGAACTGTGGTTTGGCAAGAAACCAAAGTTGTCGTTTCTTAAAGTTTGGGGTTGCGATGCTTATGTGAAAAAGTTTCATCCTGATAAGCTCAAACCCAAATCGGAGAAATGTGTCTTCATAGGATACCCAAAGGAGACAGTTGGGTACACCTTCTATCACAGATCCGAAGGCAAGACATTCGTTGCTTAGTATGGATCCTTTCTAGAGAAGGAGTTTCTCTCGAAAGAAGTGAGTGGGAGGAAAGTAGAACTTGATGAGGTAACTGTACCTGCTCCCTTATTGGAAAGTAGTTCATCACAGAAATCTGTTCCTGTGACTCCTACACCAATTAGTGAGGAAGTTAATGATGATGATCATGTAACTTCAGATCAAGTTACTACCAAACCTCGTAGGTAAACCAGAGTGAGATCCACACCAGAGTGGTACGGTAATCCTGTTCTGGAGGTCATGTTATTTGACCATGACGAACCTACGAACTATGAGGAAGCGATGATGAGCCCAGATTCCGGCAAAATGGCTTGAGGCCATGAAATCTGAGATGAGATCCATGTATGAAGAACAAAGTATGGACTTTGGTTGACTTGCCCGATGATCGGCAAGCCATTGAGATTAAATGGATCTTCAAGAGGAAGACGGACGCTGATAGTAGTGTCACTATCTACAAAGCTAGAATTGTCGCAAAAAGGTTTTCGACAAGTTCAAGGTGTTGACTACGATGAGAGTTTCTCACTCGTATCTATGCTTAAGTCTGTCCGAATCATGTTAGCAATTGCCGCATTTTATGAAATCTGGCAAATGGATAAACAAAACTGCATTCCTTAATGGATTTATTAAAGAAGAGTTGTATATGATGCAACCAGAAGGTTTTGTCAATCCTAAAGGTGCTAACAAAATATGCAAGCTCCAGCGATCCATCTATGGACTGGTGCAAGCATCTCGGAGTTGGAATATACGCTTTGATAAGTTGATCAAAGGATATAGTTTTATACAGACTTGCGGTGAAGCCTGTATTTACAAGAAAGTGAGTGGGAGCACTACAACATTTCTGATAAGTATATGTGAATGACATATTGTTGATCAGAAATAATGTAGAATTATTCTGCAAAGCATAAAGGAGTGTTTGAAAGGAGTTTTTCAAAGATAGACCTCGGTGAAGCTGCTTACATATTGAGCATCAAGATCTATAGAGATAGATGAAGACGCTTGATAAGTTTTTTCAATGAGTACATACCTTAACAAGATTTTGAAGTAGTTCAAAATAGAACAGTCAAAGAAAGAGTTCTTGCCTGTGTTACAAGGTGTGAAATTGAGTAAAGACTCAAAGCCCGACCACGGCAGAAGATAGAAAGAGAATGAAAGTCATTCCCTATGCCTTGGCCATAGGTTCTATAAAGTATGCCATGCTGTGTACCAGATCTATTGTATACCCTACACTGATTTTGGCAAGGGAGTACAATAGTGATCTAGGAGTAGATCACTGGACAGCGGTCAAAATTATCCTTAGTGGAATAAGGATATGTTTCTCGATTATGGAAGTGACAAAAGGTTCGTCGTAAAGGGTTACGTCGATGCAAGTTTTGACACTAAATCTAGATGACTCTAAGTCTCGGTCTAGATACATATTGAAAGTGGGAGCAATTAGCTAGAGTAGCTCCGTGCAGAGCATTGTAGACATAGAAATTTGCAAAATACTTACGGATCTGAATGTGACAGACCCGTTGACTAAAATTATCTCACAATCAAAACATGATCACACCTTAGTACTCTTTGGGTGTTAATCACATAGCAATGTGAACTAGATTATTGACTCTAGTAAACCCTTTGAGTGTTGGTCACATAGAGATGTGAACTATAGGTGTTAATCACATGGTGATGTGAATTATTGATGTTAAATCACATGGCCATGTGAACTAGATTATTGACTCTAGTGCAAGTGGGAGACTGAAGGAAATATGCCCTAGAGGCAATAATAAAGTATTATATATTTCCTTATATCATGATAATGTTTATTATTCATGCTAGAATTGTATTAACCGGAAACATAATACATGTGTGAATATATAGACAAACAGAGTGTCACTAGTATGCCTCTACTTGACTAGCTCGTTAATCAAAGATGGTTATGTTTCCTAGCCATAGACATAAGTTGTCATTTGATTAATGAGATCACCTCATTAGGAGAATGACGTGATTGACTTGACCCATTCCGTTAGCTTAGCACTCGATCGTTTAGTATGTTGCTATTGCTTTCTTCATGACTTATACATGTTCCTATGACTATGAGATTATGCAACTCCCGTTTACCGGAGGAACACTTTGTGTGCTACCAAACGTCACAACGTAAATGGGTGATTATAAAGGTGCTCTACAGGTGTCTCCAAAGGTACTTGTTGGGTTGGCGTATTTCGAGATTAGGATTTGTCACTCCAATTGTCGGAGAGGTATCTCTGGGCCCACTCGGTAATGCACATCACTATAAGCCTTGCAAGCATTGTGACTAATGAGTTAGTTGCGGGATGATGTGTTACGGAACGAGTAAAGAGACTTGCCGGTAACGAGATTGAACTAGGTATCGAGATACCGACGATCAAATCTCGGGCAAGTAACATACCGGTGACAAAGGGAACAACGTATGTTGTTATGCGGTCTGACCGATAAAGATCTTCGTAGAATATGTGGGAGCCAATATGGGCATCCAGGTCCCGCTATTGGTTATTGACCGGAGACGTGTCTCGGTCATGTCTACATAGTTCTCGAACCCGTAGGGTCCGCACGCTTAACGTTACGATGACAGTTTTATTGAGTTTTGATGTACCGAAGGAGTTCGGAGTCCCGGATGAGATCGGGGATATGACGAGGAGTCTCTAAATGGTCGAGACGTAAAGATCGATATATTGGACGACTATATTCGGACTTCGGAAAGGTTCCGAGTGATTCGGGTATTTTTCGGAGTACCGGAGAGTTACGGGAATACGTATTGGGCCTTATTGGGCCATACGGGAAAGAAGAAAAAGGGCCTCAAGGGTGGCCGCACCCCTCCCCTTGGTCTGGTCCGAATTGGACTAGGGAAGGGGGGCGCACCCTTCCTTCTTTCTCCTTCCCCCTTCCCTTCTCCTACTCCCACAAGGAAAGGAGGAGTCCTACTCCCGGTGGGAGTAGGACTCCCCCCCATGGCGCGCCTCTCTCTTGGCCGGCTGCCTCCCCCTTGCTCCTTTATATACGGGGGCAGGGGGCACCCCAGAGACACAACAATTGATCCTTGAGATCTCTTAGCCGTGTGCGGTGCCCCCCTCCACCATATTACACCTCGATAATACCGTTGCGGAGCTTAGGCGAAGCCCTGCGTCGGTGAAACATCATCATCGTCACCACGCCGTCGTGCTGACGAAACTCTCCCTCTACACTCGGCTGGATCGGAGTTCGAGGGACGTCATCGAGCTGAACGTGTGTAGAACTCGGAGGTGCCGTACGTTCGGTACTTGATCGGTCGGATCGTGAAGACGTGCGACTACATCAACCGCGTTGTGATAACGCTTCCGCTGTCGGTCTACGAGGGTACGTGGACAACACTCTCCCCTCTCGTTGCTATGCATCACCATGATCTTGCGTGTGCATAGGAATTTTTTTGAAATTACTACGTTGTCCAACAGGCTGGCCAGCGACCTCCTGTGGGCGCGGCATGAGGGCGAGATGTGTTTCCGAGATCGTGCGTCATGGAGGGAGATGAATGGCACCTCGCCTGGTGTTGCATCCTCCTGTTTGGTGGTTCGGTGAGCTCGACGCTGCTTCGGGTAGGAGGAAGAGCTGGTGGTGGCTGGAGGAAGAGGAATGGCCTCGCTGCGGTTGTTGCATCCTTCGTCGGAGATGAATGGCCGGCAGGCGTTGCATCCTCGGGGAGACGAATGGCGTTGTGCTTGGTTGCAGCCTCCGATGGCAGACGAATGGCGCCGCTAGAGGTTGCATCCTCCGTCCAGTGGGGGATGCGGATGCAAGGTTGGAAGCATGTCGAGCTCGTCGGGGAGGTGCGGTTGGCCGTGAAGGCAGGGATAGTGGTTTGGTGTGTAGGCTGATCAGATCCTGTGTTCGGGCTATGTAGGTGAGACTGCCGGCGAAAGTCGTACTCCGGTTGCGGTTGGAGTCGTCGATGGCGGCGCTCCCTTGTTGGAGGCATCGATGTAGCTGCTCTCACCTTGCCTTTCCCGACGTGCTCCGAGGGAAACGCTTAATCTAGTTTAGATCGGATGATGGCGGCGCTATTCGGTGTCGCGTTCTCTCTTGGGAGCATCGTCCTGGAGGTGGATCCGGTCAGAGGGACCCGTGGCTCGTGAGGATGTGTGTGTTGTTTGCCGAAAGGCGCCGTTTGTATGGTTTTTAGGTCCGGTTTCTCTCATAAACTGGACCAACCTTCTTTCTCCTGATCAATGAATTTGGTAGATCAACTACCAACATTAAAAAAAATAAAAGAAGTGGGCCTATGTGTCCATCATAAAGACAATTCCTCGGTGCCCTTCCCCATGCATTGCATGAACCAATCGACTCCACCTCTTCATCTTACTCCATTACTCTTCTTGCTCTTAATCATTACCCTCTCCGTCCCATATTAAGATTATTTCTCTAGCGTGGAAGAAAAGGCTAATTTTTTTTAAATAATATTTTTTTATTAAATTACAGAAATATTACACTGAAAAAATAATTTTCAAAAATAATACACCGTCGGCCCGCTGCAGGCCGACTGAGCCTAGTCAGCCCACAGCAGGCCGACTGGTGGCCCATCTGCTTGCTGCTGGCCGATTGGGCTGTCGGCCACCAGATCAAGTCCAGTCGGCATGCAGTTGGCCGACAGGGTCCAGTCGGCCTGCAGTGGGCCGACAAGGACTAATTGGCTTGCTGTGGGCCGACTGGTGCATGCCACCATTTTTTTCGAATGATCCCTGGTTTTTTTTGTAAAACTATGACGTATTCCACACAACCCTTTCCCGCCATATGTTCGCGCCAACTATTTCCCGCCACCCATTTCCCGCCACCCATTTCCCGCCAACCCTTTCCCGCCATATGTTCGCGCCAACTATTTCCCGCCACCCGTTTCCCGCCACCCATTTCCCGCCAACCCTTTCCCGCCATATACTGCAGTCGTTCTTTCCCGCCATTTTCTCCTCTCTACCTATAAAACCCCCTTCAGACGGAGGTGGATAAGCATTGCAGTGTAGTGTAGTTGAGATGTCCCATTATCCTTTCGATCGTAGTTTTCACCCTGGGATGAGCAGGACTCTTCTGAGGCTAGCTACCGATTTCAGGATGGATAATAGGATAGTTCCATGGGACGAACTCACCGGTAGTGACACCATAATGAATGAGTTGGCTCACCAATTACGTAGGTCTGGGTGGCCTGAAAGGACCTATGAGGAGGTACGTAAAGAACTTCTTAGGTTGCATGACAGGTGGAAGAAGGTAGTGGTGCCGAAGAGTGAAACTTTCAGAAGGATTGCAGCAAATAATCCATGTTTATGGACTGAGGAGAGCGAGGACGAAGATGATATCTTCATGCCGCCGCTTCCGGGTTCTGCATCGTCGAAGGGCAATAGTTCTTCATCATCGAAGGGCAAGGTTTCTGCATCGTCGAAGGGCAAGAGTTCTTCATCGTCGAAGGGCAAGAGTTCTGCATCGATCGAGGATGACGATGATGACTTCATGTAATTTTTATGCTGTATGTTGTGAGTTCAGTTACGTACCATTTAATTTAGATGTAGTTCTATCTAGTTGTTTGTAATGTCTCGTTGTATGAATATTATGTTCTATCTAAATATGATCTTGTAGTTCGGATAACAGAGTACTAAAATAGAGTAGGCATATGTCTCGTACATAAGTACATAGTCATTTGTCTCATACATAGAATAGACATAAGTCTCACATTGAAATAGATGGTAATGTCTCTACTGATAGATAGAAGCGTCAGTGACGACGTCTGGCCTGGCGGAGAGGCGGATCTCGAATGACAAATTCATCACATATAACTCGGTTTCCTGTAGCAATGCAACTCAACAACCCTTTTCCATTCCCATTCGCTCAGCATTTCTTGAATCTTGCCATCATCAGTTATGTCAATCAATTTTCTTTCCCCAGGGCCATCTGACTACTTCCTGCTGACGTAGTACACAAAATCGTCTTCCTTCAACCCTTGCTTCAACATGATTTTAGTCTTCAACCAATCAAAAGTGAGGTCCACTTCACTAACTTGCACAACACTTGGAGAAAATCCTTGGACATGAACAATAGGGCTAAGCACCCACTGAGTACCCTTAGCCATCTGCAACACACAAATCGCATTGAGTACCTAACCTACCCCTTAATATCCCCACTAACAAATATTAGACATGTCTATATATTACCTAGCTATATATTACAGAATATTAACGGAGCAACTAATACAATTCACCCACCTACAAGTATATTACGAATATTTGCCGTAGCAACTACAAATATTGACAGATTAATATATTTGACTGGACTGCCTATATTACGGACCTTTTTTCTGGACTACTACATATACTGACACTCCTAAATACTTGACATCCACATATAGTACGGATTATTACCGGAGCAACTACACATTTTACACAACTAATTAGTTGACATCTAAATATATTTACGTATACTACCGGGGCAAATAACAATAAGCGCACACCTAATTTATTTCACATCATATTAACAAATACTACCGGAGCACCTACGAAAAATAAAATGTGGGCTGAAATATACCCTTGAAGCGTGCGTGCGAACAAAGAACGACGAACGGCGGCCACCAAACTGCCGGTGCTCCGCCTCCAACGAAGAACGACGAACAACAGCTTCACCTCCACCACACTGCCCCAACTTCACCACCACCACACTGCAATGCTTATCCACCTCTTGAAGGGGGTTTTATAGGTAGAGAGGAGAAAATGGCGGGAAAGAACGACTGCGGTATGGCGGGAAAGGGTTGGCGGGAAATGGGTGGCGGGAAACGGGTGGCGGGAAACGGGTGGCGGGAAATAGTTGGCGCGAACATATGGCGGGAAAGGGTTCTTCATCATCGAAGGGCAAGGTTTCTGCATCGTCGAAGGGCAAGAGTTCTTCATTGTCGAAGGGCAAGAGTTCTGCATCTATCGAGGATGACGATGATGACTTCATGTAGTTTTTATGCTGTATGTTGTGAGTTAAGTTACGTACCATTTAATTTAGATGTAGTTCTATCTAGTTGTTTGTAATGTCTCGTTGTATGAATATTATATTCTATCTAAATATGATCTTGTAGTTCGGATAACAGAGTACTAAAATAGAGTAGGCATATGTCTCGTACATAAGTACATAGTCATTTGTCTCATACATAGAATAGACATAAGTCTCACACAGAAATAGATGGTAGTGTCTCTACTGATAGATAGAAGCGTCAGTGACAACGTCTGGCCTGGCGGGGAGGCGGATCTGGAAGCGGCGACCATCCCAACCTGTCGGGTGCCCTAATGTGACGAGGAGGAATCTCAGACTCTCCCTGGTCATGCTGTGTATCCTGTGTGGGGCCTGGTGGAGGAGTCGAAAACATGTTCATCCACTGGGTGTGCTGCGACATCTGAGCCTGTATGTTCTCCTCGGGATGTTGATCACTCCCCCACGTATCATGTGATGCTGACATAGACGCCTGATATCCATAGGCTCCTACGCGATGGAATGTTTCATCATGAAGAATGAGGTCGCGTCAATTAATATTGAAAACAATAAATATGAAGACACATACCTGCTGGCTGTGACGTCTGCTCTGGCTCAAACACGAAACTGGACGAGGGACCGTGCTGCTGTGGCTGTGGAGATAACACGAAGCTCGACGAGGGATCGTGTTGCTGTGGCTGTGGAGAAAACACGAAGCTCGACGTGGGACCATAGTGCTGCGGGTGCCACGTAGAACTGCCAGGTTGGTCAGGACGGGGTGGCCTGGTTGTCGGCTGATGTGCTAGACGTGGACGTGGTTGATGTCGGTGCATGGAGTGACGCGGCTGCTCCTGTTGGTGCTGAACAACATTGGTTCTCCGGGTGCACGTGATAGCCTCGTACACAGTCCGTATCTTATTCTGAATTCTTTCCAAGAAGGGCTGTACCACTGGACGATGATGAAGAAGAGGTCCAGACGATAGTGATCGTCCAAAGGTGGTCACGTCGTCGTAGAGTTCGCGTGTCAAGGTAGCCTGCAAATTTCCATGACGATTAATAATGTCTGTCTCTTGCACGTCAAAGTATGTGACAACATTACGTAAAGAAAATATATCTTACCGCGTACTGCCTAGAGCCCGAAGTATCATAGCTCGGGTACATATCCGACGGAGTAGGATCCGGTATCTCCTCTGGGTGGGAGTACTCAACAATGCGTAACCGTGTTCCGGTCATGTAGCGCCGCAAATAGAGATTGAATTCATCGAGATCGAAATTGTGATTCTCGTGCCATAGATTTGTGTTTGCTGTCTCCCATTCTATAACATACGGCTCTAGTCTAACTAGCCAGTCAGCAGTTGTCCTGGTCATGCCCTTCCTTGTCGTCCTAAAATTGTGGTGTGTGTTCAACAATTACCTAAAGCTTCGAATGGAATACTATGAAAGATAATGCAACATTGAAAAACTGGTTAATACCTGTGGATGTGTGCTGGCACCGGGTTCTCTATAGGGGGAGGTAGCTCCAACTGCAGAAGACCAAATTGCCTCATAACCCTCTGTTGTGCCATCTCCTCGACGAAGACATCGAAGATGATCTTAGATTTTGTCATCCAGTAATCTCGGTCCCTTGTGCATAGCACAGACATACCACCAGGGTATCTCGCTTGTATGGCTGCTTCCGTGTAGGGCTGCCAGATGACCCCGGTGTACGCATCGAACTGCTCGTTCAATGCTGTGTATGCCTTCCTGGTCTGATCACTAGCAAAGCGTCTCTGCAGAGAAGAAAAGTTAGTAGCCGCTAGCATCGAACTATCTCTTGTGCAGAAAAAAGTTGCATTAAACTACAACACGGTGCATACCTCGCGACGAGTCCAACACAGACCGAAAGTAGGCATGTCGATGTCGTCAACATCAAACATGGCGTCTATAGGCTCATGAACACGTACATCTGGTCGCCCTATAGAGAACCTCTCCCACGACCACAGCTGTAGGAATAGAGGGCATCCAAGAAGGGCTGGCTTTCTCGATGTAAGCTGGCAACCGTTGCACATACCTCGGTATGTAGCTGCTAAGACCGCCGAACCCCAACTCCTCTGTCTGATCTGATCCGCCGTCTGAGCGCTCGCTATCTCGAGTGCCATAGGGATGTAGAGGGCGCTAATAGTGGTGACATGGTTCTCCGTGAACATCACCTTGCCGAAAAGCCACAGTAAGTAGGCCTCCAGGCTCCGAGTGATCTGTTCCGCAGTCAACGGCGCCCGGAAGTTCTGGATCTGCATTAAGCGAAGAGAAAGTTTTAGTAAGCTGCAATTATTTTATGTAAAACTGTATGCACGATAACTTGAAGATAATAGGTAGGGGAAATTACCCGGAAATTTAGCAACCACTCATACTTAGGTCCGTGATGCTCCCATACCAGATCCGGAGCATCCGGAAAAACACCATGAAAACGTTGTGTAAGAGCTCGCTCCCAACCAGCCGGTGCGTCCAACGGTCCTACGACATGACCTGCCAACGGTAGTCTGAGCAAAAGTGACACATCCTCCAGAGTAGGAGCCATCTCTCCCCATCTGAAGTGAAACGTGTGGGTCTCTGGCCTCCAACGGTCCACTAAGCAGCTCAGCAAAGACCCATCGATGGCGAGGCGTTTCTCACCCGGGATAGACTCAACCAGACGCGCAAAAGGTAAAAGGCCGGCCCATTTCAACCTTCATCAGAGAACTTTTCAGTTAGTGTCTCCCATTTCAACCATTAATATGCATGTCAGTGTGCAAATTAATAAAGCACGTACCGCTGAAGCCATCCTGAGTGTATCTTCTAGTTTTCCTTAGGAGTGCGAGTGACCAGAGGCTCAAGCTTGCGCTCATACCATATCGCAGCACGATGACCCCTATCAATGTCCCCATTCAGCAACCACAATCCCGACATTCCTGCACATACAAAATTCAGAACATAGTGTCACACTTAATAAATATTCAGAACATAGTGTCACACTTATTACAAATTCAGAACATAGTGCCACACTTAATAAAAATTCAGAACATAGTGCCACACTTAATACAAATTCAGAACATAGTGCCACACTTAATACAAATTCAGAACATAGTGCCACACTTAATACAAATTCAGAACATAGTGCCACACTTAATACAAATTCAAAACATAGTGCCACACTTAATACAAATTCAGAACATACTACTGCTAGCTTAGCTTCTTCCTCTCGCCCTTACTCCTCTACCTCCTCTTCTTCCCCGGTTGCCTCGTCCACGCCCAGTGACGAAAGTGGGACAATTAGTGTCCCTATGGCCAAATTCATTGCATAGAATTCATTGCCTAGTCGGAACTCCTGCTTCAGATTCATCCATATCATTTCGGATGCGCTGACACTGCCGTCTGCCTCTACTTGTATGCATATGCTCTGGGTTTGGAATGTAACGCCTTTCGGCAGGGTTGACGCTGTTGAAATTATCCATTGATCGAAAACCCATCAGCTCACCTGTCCATGTATTGAGGACAAACTCTTTCAGAAAAAATTGGAGACACAAACGATATTGCGTCCATTCCAAGCTGCCCGCAAGCAGCAAGTACATGTGAGCAAGGTAGGTGAAGCAATTTCGGTTTATTGCATGTGCACTCACACGTTGGCCAGGCTTCATTGCCAATTTTCACCTCATGCGTCCTCAACTCATTTGCACATCCGAATTTGTTGTTGGCTAAGCGGACCTCAAACCTTCTTTCTTGATTACCGATGGCGACTACAGTGTGTGACCTAGCTTTTTGCATCTTGTTGTCCATGTACTTCGTGACTCTTTCACAGTACCGTGTATTTAGGTTGTTAAAGATATGTTGCTCTGCTATTTGACGTCTGTCTCTGAAATACTTGACGGTGCCATAGAAAATACCCTCAACGATGGCTGTAAGTGGCAATGCCCGGTTTCCTCTGAGGACAAAGTTGTATGTTTCCGCGAGGTTCGTTGTCATGACACCGTACCTTGCTCCATGTGTGTCATGTAGCAAAGACCACCTCTCCAGAGGCTCATGCTCTATCCACTGCTAGAAGGTTTTAATCGACCTCCCGAGCCTTCTCCTAGTACCAGGTGGGTCAAAGCCTGGCAGGTCACATAGCCCAACAGGCTCCTCCTCCACGGCCGCTGTTCCTGTTGCCAGCTGTGCAGCTACTGCTTCAACATGTGCCCTCACCGCTACATCTCTTGCAGCCTTCCTGTCCCTCACGTGTCTCTGCGTGCACACATTAAGTCTGTCGCGTATCAAATTGTACTTCCATAACTGGTTCTGCTTGCAGAGTTTTTTGAACAGATTCATCAGGTTCTTATTTCTAAACTGCGAGAAGAAATTAGCCCCCAGATGGCGCATGCACCAACGGCTCTGCAAGTCCTGCCATGGAACTTGTTCCTCAGGGCCTGAGTTTGTCAGTGTCCTTATCGCACTGAGTATACCTGCATGCCTGTCATGAAGGATGCACACATTGGGCTTCTTCTTCACAACTGATATTTTCAACTGCCTGAAGAACCATGTCCAACTTTCAATGTTCTCACTCTCCACAAAAGCAAAAGCCAGTGGGACGACTTGATTTGACCTATGGCTGTCAGGATCTGACCCTTGTACTTGCCTGTGAGAAAAGTACCGTCAACACATATCACCGGTCGGCAATGCCTGAAAGCTTCGATGCATACACCGAAAGAGAAGAAGAGACGATGCAACACCCTCACAGTTGGGAACTCTGGCATGAACATGTCTTGGATATCGATATAGGTGCCTGGATTCCGCTGCTGCAGGGTGTGGAGGAGGTGGACAACAGAGTCATATGCATCAAAATAAGAACCAAATCTCCTCTCAAGCGCCGCATGCTTAGCCCTCCAAGCCTTGCCATAAGAAATTCTGTACTTGAACCTGGCGAAGACTTTTGTCTGGACTGCCTTCACTTCCACAGCTTTGCTCTGCACTATCTCATCGTAAAACAATCGAGCAATAAGCGTGGATGAAAGGTTGGCATGATCTTGAGGGATGCAGGGAATAAGACAAGTGTGATTAACTAAGTCACTTATCACCCAACTTGTGCCATACTTAGGGAGAAAGCCGTGCACCCTGGCGGGACAATCTGCGTTCTTGCATACCATTGTCAGGAATTTCTGACTGGACACCTGAGCTGTGAAAACCCTTTGCGTGGACATTGCCTAATTAATTATTGCATCCTTCAGGGCTTGCTTGTTCGGATACATAGCACCCGTCGCAATATTGTTCTGGTGATATTGCCAGGCTGAATCATGTCCATCATTCACGGTCATTGCAGATGATAAGTCATGATTCCACCATGCAGGATTCGGGACCTCCTCTGCATTTTCTTCTTCATCTGACTCGTCAGAATCATCGGCATGACCCCTTTCAACATCGGTGTCTTCTTCTTCCATCTGGTTCTGCATGTGCCCATCTACCTCGTCATCGTCCACCTCGCCATTGTAATCACCATCGGCATTTCCTCCTTCTACCTGACTACTCTGCCCTGGTTCATAACCATAAGCATTTCCTCCTTCTACCTGACTGCTCTGTCCTTCGTAGCCACCCTCACCTTCATGTGCAGTGACCTCCTTCACGACGGGAAGCACTAAAGCAACATGATTGCATCCCCTTCGTTCACAACCTTGTAACCACCGCACCCAATCGGAGTCTCCCTCTATTGGCCTCAAATAAAAGTAAATTTTTGAACTTGACCGTGTCCACAATGCATGAACACCGACGGTGTGTGTTTCAGTATCAAGACCTAAACTTCCCGCAATCCATTCTTTCAACTGACTGACATACCGTGTTTGTGGTGCGCTCATTGGCACCTCTATGTGAGTAAATTCACTCAGATCTGCTCCCAACTCAGTTGTTTGGACAGTACCAGGACCGTAGTAAAATCTAAACTTCACTACATCGGACATCTCGACTCACCTATTTTTTTTTCAACAACGAAATACAAGTATTAAGCAACAACTTAATATCCCCACTAACAAATATTAGACATGTCTATATATTACCTAGCTATATATTACAGAATATTAACGGAGCAACTAATACAATTCACACACCTACAAGTATATTACGAATATTTGCCGTAGCAACTACAAATATTGACAGATTAATATATTTGACTGGACTGCCTATATTACGGACCTTTTTTCAGAACTACTACAAATACTGACACTCCTAAATACTTGACATCCACATATAGTACGGATTATTACCGGAGCAACTACACATTTTTACACAACTAATTAGTTGACATCTAAATATATTTACGTATACTACCGGGGCAAATAACAATAATCGCACACCTAATTTATTTCACATCGAAACATATTAACAAATACTACCGGAGCACCTACAAAAAATAAAATGTGGGCTGAAATATACCCTTGAAGCGTGCGTGCGAACGAAGAACGACGAACGGCGGCCACCAAACTGCCGGTGCTCCGCCTCCAACGGAGAACGACGAACAACAGCTTCACCTCCACCACACTGCCCCAACTTCACCACCACCACACTGCCCCAACTTCACCACCACCACCTCCACCAAAATGCTCACCACGACCACCACGAGCTACCCCATCAGTAGATCGAGACCTCTTTTGGCTGCCCTAACTGAGTTGAATCCATTCACGGTGCCAAAATCGCGAAAAACTTGCTCATTTAGGTGAATAAATTGGTGGCATTTTTGTGTAGAGAGAGGAGAAGGTAAGAACAGAAAAGAACAGAAGAAGAAGGGAGGAAGGGGAGAAGAAGAAGGGAGGAAGGGGAGGATAAGGCAGCAGCCGGCCAGCCGCGCGAGGTGGCAGCACCCTGTCGGCCAGCAGCTGGCCGATCGGCCCGCGGTAGGCCGACAGGGGCGCACCCACGCTGACAGCCCCCTCCCTCCCCCTCGCGACGTGGCCAGCCGAATCAGAGGCCGCCGCGTGGCAGCCGGGCCACCAGTCGGCCAGCAGCAAGCCGATCGGCCTGCTGTGGGCCGATTAGGTCCAGTCGGCCTGCAGCGGGCCGACAGTGTATTATTTTTGAAAATTATTTTTTCAGCGTAATTTTTCTGTAATTTAATAAAAAATGTATTATTTAAAAAAAATTAGCGAAGAAAAGGTAGGAGTCCAACAAACGCACACTTGAGAAGTTCGACTTGATTGAGAAAAATTCGGTGGGTGAAAGCCTGGAACTAAATTACGCATGTTTAGTTTTTTGTTTGCGACCTCAATACCTCATGGATTATAGTTTCTCATGTGAACCACCCAATCATGTTTTTAAACCCTTTTTTTTACAATACACAATCTATTTAATTTGCAAAGTTTTTCAAATCACCTGCACTTTGTCGAACCACCTATGCATGCAAGGCCACATGAAAAACAAAGCGTATGCGCCGGATTTTAAACTCCGACTGCCATCAACCACAAAGAACATTTATTGCAGCTTTGCGTTTGACTTGCTCAGCATGAGAGGCCCCATTCCTGCACCATTATCACACGAATATGACATCAGGAGGTGCCCTCACCCCCCATTTTCCACCTATAGACCGGGTCATGTATTTTGTTCTGTATTTGCTTATTTGATAGTTCTGACCGAACACGCCGAATATAACCACTTGTTGCATGTTTGTTTTATTCACAATCTTCACAAATTCAGAATTTGAGTGCAAGTACTCCCTCCATTCCAAAATATAGTGCGCCCACGCTTCCCGAGGTCGAACTTTGACCATAAATTTAACGAACGAGACCGACTGCGGCGGGTGAAAAAATTACATAATTAAAAACTTCTTTCGAATACGAATTCACTGATATAATTTTTGCTCCCGCCGCAATCGGTCTTGGTAGTTAAATTTACGGTCAAAGTTGAAGCACGGAGATAGAGAAAGCACTACATTGTGGAATGGAGGGAGTATGAGTCAGTAGCCTAATCAATGGCAATGAGAACACAATTTTGGGGGTTTTAAGAAGTTAAAAACAAGAAAGTATTGCAACAACTTAGCTGACCATTAGGATATATATAAGATGGAGAACTTATGATCGATATTGTGCAAGGAGTAGGGATTGCCATGCAACTAGGATGCACATAGAGCTATATATGAATGAAAGCTCTTCTATGGACTAATGGGGTGCATCCAACTTGTTTGCTCACGAAGACCTGAAGCTCATTTAAGGAGGCCCACCATTAAAATATACAAACCAAGTTCTATAATGTTAAGTCCCCACTAGTATATATGACAATGAAACTCGTGAACTCTCAACTATGACATGCATCAAACTGCGCTATTTTGAAGCACTTATTTTGCTTCCTATGCTTGGTGCTACTTCGAAGCACTTTATATTTTTCTATTTTGAACACGTAGTGCTACTTTGAAGGACTTCACACGTGTACTCTAAAAAGATAATGGTGTTGCTCCTGACTCATACTTAGTGAGACCAACAACGGCAAACACCCGACCACAGTTGTGCGGTCAGGGTGGTCCTCGGCATCAAAGATGAGGGGCGTGCTGGACCACTTCAGTGGCTTCTGAGCGTCGAACGAGGGCTCCGCTGCTGTGATCTCACGCGCCCACTGTTTGAGCTGGCGGTGAGAAGTATGCAGCGAGGCGCCACCATCGACGCACATGGCCTCCGTAGCCTTCTGGAACTCATGCTCGCCGGACTCGTCGTCCTCGTCATGATCATCGTCTTCCTGCTTCTTGTCACGGCCCCGAGCGGGCCTCTCTTGCTGGTTATCCTTGCCGCGGCGGCCTCCTTGGTCGCCACGCTTCTTGCCGGATCCTTCGACACCATCCTGACCCTTCTCCTTGTCCCGCCTCTCATACTCGGCCTTTTGCTTTTCGACAAGCAGCTCGACCTGTCGGCAGTTCTGGAGGTCGTGGCCCTTGGTATGGTGGATCTTGCAATACTGCTTATCGGAGCCTCCTGGCTTGTCGGTAGCCGCCAAGGCCCGGCAAGCGGCGCACCCGGCAATCTCCTTGCCGGGGTCGTCTGCCTTGGCCTTCTTGGCAGTGCCGGTGTCGTCGGATCCCTCGACGGCAAGCACGACCTTGCCCTTGCGTTTCCTGTTGCGACGCCGACCCTTCTTCGTCAGGGCGGTGGTGTCTTCGTCAGTAGAGTCGGTTTCCACGCTGGCGTCCTCGCCGGGGTACTTCCTTCCCTCTTCAGCCCGGGCGCACCTATCGGCCAGAACATAAAGTTCGGCCACATCCTTAACCTTGTTCATCGCCAGCTCGTCACGCATCTTGCGATTGCGCATGTTCTGATGGAACGCGCTAATCACGTCGGCAGGATGAACATCGGGGATGTTGTACTGCACCCGGCTGAACCTCTGTATGTACTTGCGCAGGGTTTCCCCTTCCTTCTGGGGAATGATATGCAAATCACTGGCCTGGCCATGAGCTTGGTGGCCTCCGGTGAAGGCACCAACGAACTCATGGCACAGATCCGACCAAGAAGAAATGGAATCCGCCGGCAAGTGCATCAACCAAGACATGACGTTGGGCTTCAGTGCCAACGGGAAGTAATTGGCAAGCACCTTGTCGTCGCGAGCTCCAGCAGCTTGCATCGCGATGGTGTAGATCCTGAGGAACTCTGACGGATGGGTCTTGCCGTTGTACTTCTCGCCGACGTCGGGCTTGAACGTGCGGTGGGACGGCCATTGGAACTGCCGCAGCTCACGGGTAAAGGCCGGGCAACCCACCTCGTAAGGTAGGCCGCCGGAGCCCCCCGGTGCTGGGTGGTCCATAGCGGGTCCTGCTCGCTTATCCGACTGGTGGCGTGTATCGCGCCAGCGCTCGACGGTGGTTCGAGCGTCTTCATGGGCTCGTTCTCGAAGAACTTGGTGTTGGTCACGGTGGGTCCGTGGGTCGGACGACGCTACGGAAATGTTATCACAAGCGTCATCACGACGGACCGGTACCGGCGGCAACTGGCGCGGGGGAGGAGAGTGCACTGTGGCTGGAGCTCCCCCGGTCCTTCCACAGCTGGCATGTGGTGGCTCGACGGAGCGCCGGCCCGAGGGCCCCGCCGGTCGCGGATCATCTTTGTTGGCGACGGCGACGAGGCTCCGGATGGTGGCCCTCCATTCGTCAAGCTTCTCTGCGGTAGGAGGGAAGTCGAGGAGTAGCTGCACGCGCGCCAAAGCTTCTGCTGGCGTGGGTGGTGGCGAAAGCTGCGTGGACCGTGGCGCGCTTCGACTTCTAACCACGTTAGAAGGAGCTCTATCACGGCCCAACGGCTGCGTGCCATTTTTGCCAGCACTTCGGCGGGCATGCTGGCCTCCTTCGTCCCGCAGATGATGCACAGGGCTCTTCCCACGGCGGTGTCCAGGGTCACCGGCGTGGTGACGTTGCTCGTTGCGCACACCGTGGGAAGAGCGCGCCGTGGGCGCCGGCGTAGGTGTCTTGGAGGTTGCTGCGCCACCCGTAGGGGGCACATCGACACCCCTGGAGGGCCCCGCGGTGCCTGCGGGGGGCCCAGCCCCGTCTTTGGATTTGGCGGTCTGCGGCCCGTCGTCTGGCGCACGAACGATGCCGCTCGCTAGACTCTGACTGCCAGAGCGATGCTGGTGCTCGCGGGCCGCGGCTCGGGTTCTGTCCGCGACCGGCCCACTGCTCGCCCGCACTGGCATGGGCCATTCGTCTCCCGACGAGCCGATCGCTGTGATCGTCTTCTTCTTGGGAGCCATGGCGATCAAGAACTGCTAGGCTAACTGCTAGACCAGATTCTCACAACCGCCCCCCTACCTGGCGCGCCAAAGATGTCGGGGGAAACGACACCTATGGGATCACTGAAATCCCTTCTACGGTTGGCAGGCACGAGTTGTGCAAAGAGCAGGTCTGACAGGAAGCACACGGGTCGTTTACCCAGGTTCGGGCCGCGAAGATGCGTAATACCCTAGTCCTGCTTTGGTGGATGTATTGAGTGTTCTTGCGCTCTCGAACTAGCTACGGTGGTTGCGTGGTTCCAAAAAGCCGAATCCTTCTCCTGGTCGCCTCGGGCCTCCTTTTATAGAAAAAAAGGGTTGCCACGGTGGCACACAGGAGGTGGAAAGGTGTACAGTGCGCGAGCTTATCACCCGACATTACGGGACAAAGCGCATTAAATGCGCTACTTAGGTGTCCATTAGCTTTATCGGGGACGGGAACGAGGCCCGTCCCGTCCGTCGCTGCTCCGCCTCGCTTTGACACGCGCCCAGGCCAGTGATGTGTGCAACGCCATGTAGGCAGGCATGCTGCTGAGGTGGCGCGGTGGCAAGGCCTTCACGAAGATCTGCATGCCACCACGCAGGTGCTTGCTGAGTTGGCCTGGAAGCCGCATGTTGCCACGCAGGTGCCTGCTCAACTGGTTGGGCTAGCAGCTGCATGCTAACGGTGGCGGAGCCTTGGTTGGTGCGGGCCTGGTAGTGGCCCCGCTGATGTCCTCGGCAAGGGTCTTGCCGGGGGCCTGGCAAGGGTCTTGCCGTGGCGTTGCAGTCGTCCCCGGCAAGGCGCTTGCCGGGGGTCTTGTGGATTTCCTCGGCCAGGATCCTGCCGAGGGTCGCCGTCTTCGGGTCCTCATCTGATTTCACATGTTTATGATCTTGACGAAGATCTGCATGCCACCACAGAGGCGCCTCCCGAGCCTTGGTTCCAATGTAGTTGGTTGGGTTGGAACCCGTGGGCTCAAGGGTGGCTTGCTCCGCTGGCATCGGGTAGGCTGCCCCGGCAAGGCTCTTGCCGGGGCTGCAGAGGCTGTCTCGGCAAGGATCTTGCCGAGGGAGTCTTCCTCGCCCTCTTGCCCTCCTGTGTTTCTGGTCTTGGCGTTGCCTTGGTTGTCTTGTGCTTCGGCTTCTCTCGGGCTTCCCTCCTCTGCCCTGCTAAATATGGCCGCGGCACGTGGCTCTGACTGCCCGTGCACAAGTAAAGGGGTCAAAAGGAGAGCCCCTACTTTTGTACACCGACACCTAATCAACCCAATAAGTGCCTCATGGCATTACTAGAGCACAGTACAACAAGTAAAGTATCACATGTGGGAGGATCGTGGTAGGTTGAAGATCATTGTTTGACCCCGGCCGCATCAAAGTCTCTAGTCTATGATGGCTGCATGCAAACAAGACTTTGCATTTTCAGCTTCTCATTAGAGTCCCCAACTTTTATTATTACGTGAAAGAAACACAAGGTTTTTCTAAACATTGAGCACATTATCCTATCTCCAAATAGCAATAGCTACCTTAGATACAAATCCACAGTGATAAGAAAGTCTTAAAACCAAAGCCAAAAATCCATAACTATTCAAGCACACTCTACTTGGGTGTTCTTATCATGTTAATTACCATCCCAATTCTGCAAGACTTAAAGTCCAATACTAAACCCAAGACAATAAGCTCAAGATATATTATAAAAACATGTACCAGCAAAATCCTAAAACTTTCTAACAAAATGTAAGTGAAGCACATAAAAGTTATAACCACAACACATCACTTATATTACTCTAATAGATTTAAGTGAAGCACAAAGAGTAAATAACAAAGCCAAGATCGATCTCTCTCTCTCTCTCCCATATTGATGCAAATGACTAGATGTGATGATTACATTTATTCAAAAAAAAAAATATTGGTCCAAGAAAATACAGACAAAGCAATACTAAAAAATAGTGGTTCAAAGGGGATCATACATTGGTTGTTGATCAAGAACAGGGATGCCTTGGGAACCCCCAAGCTTTGCCTTTTGGGTCTTCTTAGAATTAAAGTGGTGCGGAGCCTCGCATGGATGGCTCGTTGCGTCAGATGAACTCTCCAACCTTGTGCTCTACCACCCCTTCAACTTCGCCACGATCCCTCTCCCGCCTATTACCGATTTAGAGTGCGTCAAGGGAGTCTACGACAGTGATGGAAGCATCGTGGGCTATCGTTATGGAAAACGCCATGAATATGAGCCTAATCAGCCCGGGGCACAAGGCCTCGGCACATGGTTCTACCAGAAGGTGGTCTTGTCATGCAATCCATCTCGCGGTGGTGACTACACTGCCGTGGCCATCCACTACTACGATGGTAACTGGATTTCCTTCACAAGAGCAAGAGAGAGCCGTTGGCGACTCGCCGCAGCTCCGGCCGACCGGAGCGATGACCGGTACGCCGATTGCGTCTACCACGACGGGAGATTCTACACGGTGACATTGCATGGGGTGCTCGAGGCATGGGACCTCTGCGGTCCACAAGAACCAAGCAAAGAGGTGATCATCAACGGGGACAGGAGATACAGGGGGATTCATACCAGGTTTCTGGTGTCCACGCCCTGCGGCGGCCTCTTGCAGATACGGACTCTTGAACGCATTCGTCGTCCCGGAAAAATCGAGGTGGAGGTGCTTCAAGTCGACGTCCAAGAATGCAAACTGGTCAGCTTGTCTTCTTCAACGGCCTTGCGGGATCACGCGGTGTTTGTCGGGCTGAATCATTCGGCTTGTCTGCCTGTCAGGGAGTTTCCGGAGCTCAGGCCCAACTGTGTCTACTTCACCACACCTCGGCTGATACACCATGACAATTTCGGTCTTCCGGGCTGGAGAGGTGTGGGGATTTACGACTTGGAAAATCATACGTTTGAGTACGTTTTCCCCAGCTTTGGACCGGACTATGGTGGATTGTGGCCCTCTGAACTTTGGTACGTTCCGAATCGTTGAAGGACGAGAATATGAGATGGATGGTTTTTGCTTCAAGTTGTGAACTCGCTGATTTGTAACATCCTGCTTCGGCAAACGAAGCTGGGCGTCAGTTAGCTAGAAAAGCAGGACCAGGAGCATCTATGTGTCCTTTGAGTTTCCAAATCTCAAGATTCAACTTGTCGTATGGCTTTTTCTTTCTCTTCTTTGCTCGATCATGACCGGCTATTCCGCTCAAATCCAAAATCTGAAGATTCATGGTATTATCTGTTGATTGGTTGCGCTGACATGCATGTGCTCAGCTCATAGTTGTTATTAAACTAGTATTTGTCTGAAAATATTACGGTTTTCAGTTCCAGGTGCTCCCTCTGGATTTCATTTTTTTTATGTTATACTGCACGTGTTTTGGTGATATTGATTTTTTTCCGTTTTCGCCTATTTGGTTTTCACCTGCTTTTTTAAGCACAATTATGCTTCTTGAAAAAGGAAAAAAAATGTACTTCTACGACAAGTACAAATTGACTTTCTCGAGAAGAAAAAAAAAATGCTTCCACAAGGAGCATGGATTTGCTTCTCGAAAAAAATATGCTTCCACGATAAACACAGTGCCCAGGAGAAGGAAAAATAATATCTAAGAAGCACATATTTGTTTTCGCGTTCTTCTCAGTAAGATGTGCTTCCACGATAAATATAGACGAGAAGGAGAGTTGTGCTTCTCGAAAAGGGGGAAAAGGTGAAAAATCACAACCGCGCTTTCCGGCTCCGGGTTTTTTTATTCCGTTTTCTTTCAATACTCATCTTTTTATTGCCGGTTTTTACTGTTTTTTAGGATTTTGTTTTTTTGGTATTCCTTTTTTGTTTCTGATTTTTGTTGTTTCCATTTTTCCTCGGATTTTCGTGAAAAACATTCATTGAAATTTATTAACATGAGATCTTGTTTCAAAGATCTCAAAATGAGAAATTCAACGATGAAAACAGTTCAGGATTTGGATGCGCGGTTCAACAGATAAAATGTTATGAATAAATAAGCCTACGGAAAAAAAACTCACAGGTTGCCTGCGTGGGAAGTGATCTTGATTTCCGCTTTTCGTTGGCCCGGGAAACAAACCGCGTCGGGTTCTCCCTGGGGATTGGGCCCCAACCCCGGCCCAACTGCAGAAGGCCTAAATGGGTCTTGCCCAGTGCTCATGCGAGCATAGATCCCGTAAAAAAAAAGCGAAGCCTAGACACCGGCGTTTCCATCCTCCCGATCGCCGCCGATGGAAAACGCCGCCGATGGTTCGCGCCGCTCGCCGTCGCTCCGTCTCCTCTGTCCTAAGAAGTCCATCCTCTCCTCTCCCTTACCATCCCTCCTCTGGCTCGTCGGCTCCCCTCGCTTCCTCCAGCCCGTCACCGTCGCTGCCGCCCTCCGCTGCCTCCGCTTCCTGTCTGACGACGGCCCGTTCTCCCCCGATCTTCCCCACGAAGCAGGCAAGTCTCTCACCCACCCCCTAACTTCGAGCTCTCGATCCTCCGCAGCTAGCCCCACTCATGGTCTTCCTCACCTGACAATCTCTGGTGTTGCGTGCAGACGAAATCCGTGGACTGCTCGTGAGGGGATTCGACATCGTGGGGGGCCTGTTCGTCGGGAGCGCGAATTTCGAGTCCGATGCCAGCAGACCGCTGGAACTGGCTGGGGAGCTGAGGCAGCGGTTGTTCGGCGAAAGGGCGAGCCATGGCATGGTTGGAGGCTGCGTGGATGCGTCCACCGGGGACATTCGGTTTCTTGTTTCGGAGAGTGAGGGGTCAGAAGTGGTGGAAGGGCAGGAGGTTCTGTGGGGGGATGAGCCGGGGAGGTCGCTGCTGGAGAAGGGCTGCCTTCTGCGCTGCGAGCTGCAGCTGCAGCTGCCACTCTATCTTCCTTCGGATGAGACGATGTCTGGTAAGTGCCCCTCTCTCTTCTTCAGCTGTAAATGTCAAATTGCCGTCCTTCTGAATTTTCATTGTCCAAGTCTTTAGCTTAATTTTGCATGTGTCGAGTGTGAAGCCATATATCTGAAGTATGCAATGCTTTCGTGTATAAAATTGTTCATTAGTGCTTATTATGCTTTGGTTTCACATGGTTGAGTGTTGAAAAGTGAACTTTGCCGTACTTAAATATCATGCTAGTATACCAAATTGTTTATATACCAAATTTGTAAACAAAACAATTGTTTATATACCAAATTGTTTGTGATTTCTTGGGCCTGGCGAATGTGCACTCGCAGACAAAATGATACAAACATGTGTAGAGAGATTTTTTAAGGCATAATAATCATGTTTGCAGCACTTCTCCCAATTTTTATTGAAATCATATTTTCTTATAAAGCAAAAGGGAACTTGTAGCAAGAACTATAAATCGTTCTCTACTGAACGGAAGGCAGAATTCTTTACTATCTCTTACCTTTTGTAGGCATTGAAGCGAGGTTTTCTTCACTCATTGAATCTACAGCTGCTAACCTCAGAGGTCCTCATGTTTCTTACCTAGTTGAAGGCCCGACTGCAACATTTGACGAATCACACCATTCAGTTATCTTACATGGCAATAATTTGAATTCTGTTTCCCAACTACCCATCAACACAAACACAAACAAGTGCAGTGCCAAAATCGTATCCTGTTCAGAATTCTTACCGACAAAGAGGCATGACCTCTCCTCAATAAGGGAGGTACGCTGTACTAAGCTAAACTTGCTATGCTTGTTTTGTAGTTCTAATGACCAATGTCAATTGTGAGACATTGTCATCTTCGGTCACTTGCCTCTCTTGCTTCTGTTATCCAGTCATGAAATTCAGTATACCTATCTTTAATATTTTGGGAATCACATATTTCATGGAAATCTGTTTTCAGTTTTATGGATGACTGCTTAGTAGAACTAAAACCGAGTACATGATGTGCGGTTTCAGTACTACTAGGTGTGAGGAGGAGGAGGTTAGCCTTGATGGCCAGGTGGTACCTTAGAAGGACACCTTTCGGTATTTGGGGTCAATGCTGCAGGAGGATGGGGGTATTGATGAAGATGTGAACCATCGAATCAAAGCCGGATGGATGAAGTGGCGCCAAGCTTCTGGCATTCTCTGTGACAAGAGAGTGCCACAAAAGCTAAAAGGCAAGTTCTACAGGACGGCGGCTCGACCCGCAATGTTGTATGGCGCTGAGTGTTGGCCGACTAAAAGGCGACATGTTCAACAGTTAGGTGTGGTGGAGATGCGCATGTTGAGATGGATGTGTGGCCACATGAGGAAGGATCGAGTCCGGAATGATGATATACGAGATAGAGTTGGGGTAGCACCAATTGAAGAGAAGCTTGTCCAACATTGTCTGAGATGGTTTGGGCATATTCAGCGCAGGCCTCCAGAAGCTCCAGTGCATAGTGGACGGCTAAAGCGTGCGGAGAATGTCAAGAGAGGGCGGGGTAGACCGAATTTGACATGGGAGGAGTCCGTTAAGAGAGACCTGAAGGATTGGAGTATCACCAAAGAGCTAGCATTGGATAGGGGTGCGTGGAAGCTTGCTATCCATGTGCCAGAGCCATGAGTTGGTTGCGAGATCTTATGGGTTTCACCTCTAGCCTACCCCAACTTGTTTGGGACTAAAGGCTTTGTTGTTGTTGTTGTTGTTGTTGTTGTTGTTTGAAAATATAAACTGTATGAAGGTTGAAGGACTATATGGAAAGTCGTATGGCGTCTGCTGAATGGAGATGCCTTTAATTCTGAATTTGTATAGTGTGACGATGTTGATTTATATTTCTATATCATGTGACAATCTTTAATCGCAATTCTCTGAATTTCTTATTTGCTAGAATGCAGATGCAATTCAGATAACTGTCCTATCCAACCAATCATTGAACATCTCAAAGGCTGGCTCCACTGTCCCTATGTTAAAGTACTTTCCAGGTAACTATTTTCTTATAAAAATATTCTGCTTCTCGTAAAATAAAACTTGCGCTCTTTTGCTCCCGTTTTTATAGTGAACTGCGCAATGGCTGTAGGAAAGCAATGCCTTTCGATGATCTGTAAACCGGTGGCTGCACTACCGTTTTTATGGCTTCGTAGCAACGTACATGCATTGTGCTAGTATAGTATATTCACAGTATATGAGTATATTTAGAGTAACAAAGTAATATATATAGTATCGCACCGTAGCATATGAAACGTGGGTTTAAGGTGACAAAGTAATATATATAGTATCGCACCGTAGCATATGAAACGTGGGTTTAAGTACACCTTACACCCGGTAGTAGAAAGTATTTTCCCTAAATATACTATGTAATATATGAGACGTCGGTCACTACACCTTACATCTTCAACACGGCCGTGGATCTATTATACAACCATCCCTTGAGTTATAGAATACCTATTCTACAACCACCATCCTGTGAAAATAGCCTGACCCCTGAACCTCCACTGCCCACCGCACCATCCTCCTGCGCCACCCCTTTGCTTCCCTCCCGTGTGCTGCCGATCTACTACTGTACCACTCTTCCTGATGTGACGGTGGCCCGATCTTTCGATGAGAGTGGGGATAATTATCGATTTGGTGGATTTTGACCTTGAAGATCCGGCTATACCGTACCCGACGATACGCCTCGACAATCGCTAAACCAATCTCCGATGGTTATTGACCTTGCCGTAGGCACGATCAACCTGAACAACGAGGTTCGAGTTCCTGCAAGCAATCGAAGAACTGGCAAGAACAAAGGTGAATTGCAATCTGAAATTGCGGATGAAAAATTAAGCACACGAACTAGATCAAAAGTTGGGGTTCCACTGTGGATCTGACAAGGCGGTAGTCCTACACGTCTCGTAGATGCGAAATTGTAGCGATGGCTAGACAATACAATAAAACCCGACTCTAAACCCTAACCTAGACTAGCTATTTATTAAAAGGCAATGATGCGGTCGAAACGTTTCGCTACTGCTTCCGGTCGAAGGCGGTATGTGTTGTCCACGAATCGGACTGCGCGTCGTACGTAGCTGGCCTTCCTGGAAGTTGCGCCAAGCACCTGGTGGCGTGGCCGAAAGCCAGAGGCCCACCCACGTGGTGATGTTGGCCCGTTAATCCAAGTCCCTTGGTGCACTTCATGCATGTACATGGATGGGACGTGACATGCATGCAAGAATGTTGCTCCATTTGATCTGAATGCACACTGTCTTCATCTTTTATCTCTCCTTTATTCCTAAGTACAAGTAAATCCGAATATGAGCGTAATATTATATCCTCATTAGCCAGATCATATTTATAAAGGAACGATAGTACCTGGCCATTTATTTGTCTCGCGCGCGCTCTAGTTATAGGTCCGGATGGCATAACTGATGTAGGAGTGGCGACAGGTGTAACTGCGGCAGAGATGTCCTCATCACTTCCCAATCCTCTCGCACGCTGCTGGTACACTTCCTCTCTGCCCTTCTCCATCCACCCGCGCCCACCTCCTTGCTGCCGCACCGCCCCTCCCCTTTCTCGGTGCCCCCCCCCCCCCACCCTGCAGTCTGGTCGCTGCCCTGAGCTCCAGCCCCGGCATCATCTTCCAGCATTGGCATCACCAGGTGAGAGGTCGCGCACCACCGTGAACTACCATCCTCTGTTGCCGCCCCTCCTCTAGCTCCGCCAGCACGCTGGCTCCCACTCCCGTCTCCTGCTGCAGTTCGCTGCATCTACGGACAGATGACCATTCGGCGAGACAATTCACTATGTTAAGCGAAAAAGGGAGTCCACTGCAAACTGGTGTAGTTCGCGATATAAAATATAAGTTTGCTCTTCAGACCACAGCGGTTCACTATCTGAACTGCAGCAGCCCGCTGTATAAAAATAGAAAACAGAAGTTCACTTTGTCCATGCAGAAAGTTTACGTTTTGTTGGGAAGTCCACTTTTTCAGTCGGCAATTCCATTTTTCGGTCTGGGGATGGTACACACATTGCCTGGTATTTCACATATTCACTCTAGGAAGTTCACTCTGCCGTGTACAAGTATTGTACAACAGGTCGCAGAACACATGGAGTGCATTTCTTTTCCCCCTTCATTTTTTAATCACTTTTCACTTTCCTCACTGAAAGTATTTTCATATTTTATATCAGCACCAGCACCAGCTAGCCTGAGAGTAATCGACCTGAAGCTAGATATATTATGCTACAGTTCTATGGATCTTCCTGTAGCTGTTGCTGTATCTGAGCTAGTTATTCCGGGATTAGCTGATCAGCTAAGCATTATGAAGAAGGCTATCGTCTCAGAGCTCTTAACTCAACAGCCTCAGGTATGTGACTCATAAGTCCTCTGATTGCCATGATGTCATCACTAAATCGATTAGTATATGCACATGTAAGGGCAATGGATACCTACCATTTTACTACAAACTACAAATGAACAACATGAAATGTTGGAGGTGCCACTTCAGCATGCTGCCAAGTATTGCCATAGGGATGTATAAGGTCACCAACTCTAACTCTAATAGATTATTATTTGTTTTGAACACTTTAAAAACTTAATAATTCAGATAAAAGTAAAAAAAGGGCTAGTTAGGTCCAAAATCTCAAGATATGATATGAAAAGTGGCAGCATGTTATGGAGTTGCAAAGGTTCTTTACAACATACCGAAAGCTATATCGAAACTACAAGTGGGAGTTTTAGAAACTTAGAATCAAGAGGTAATAGTAATCTTAGAAAAAGAGGTTGTAAATATGAATTCTCTGGTCACATCCCCAATTCTGCAAGGTGACAGCTGCTTAAATGTTGTCTTCTTGCCCTTGTTACTGAGAAAAGGAATCAAAACTTGAGCATCGATGCTTGAATAGTCCCTGGTTGGACTCTTGTGAGTTTTGGGGCATGTATGCACCTGTAAGAGCGTAGTAAGATTGAGCTCCAGATGGATGCTTGGTGGTGTGGCAAATGCTCCTTATTCTAAGGCCTTTTTATCAGCCATTGTGTCCTTGACTTCACTAGGTTCTAGATTATTCTTAGTTCATTTCTGAACTGAATATTATTGTGTGCTAATATTTAGTAGGTTGGCTGATGCACCAAGCACATAGCAGCAGCGAATCCTAGAGATCATCTTTTTAGGCAGAGATCACTTTAGTTTAGGATGCTAAGGGTAGGGTTTGTTAGGATGCAGAGGTTGTATTCCAAGTTTATAGTCAGTTCTCCCTGTTAAAGGGCACCATGTATGTACCTTGTTGCGAATGAGCAGTGGAATATGATTAGGCCCTGCCAGTAGGTAGATGAGGCCAAGTGTCCTTTATGGCTTTTACCCAACTTTAAAATGTCAATCCACACAATTATATCAGGTGCTATCAAGTTTTCACAATTATGTCGTGAAGAAATGTACATCATATGTGTCCTGTTGCCACACTTGCCAATGTAGTAAAAAGCAGTATGAAATTTGCAATTCACTACTTCTAATGCAATCGAAAAAGTAAAAAGAAATAACAATCAACCACTCCCTCCGTTCCATAATTCTTGTCGTGGTTTTAGTTTTGAACTAAAACCACGACAAGAATAGTTATGAACTAAAACCTCGACAAGAATTATGGAACGGAGGGAGTAACATATATCTCCGTGGATAGGGTAGTTCTCCAGTTCTGATATTTTGTTGTCGTAATTTCCATACAATAACATAATTTATTTGCATCACCATCCATGATTTTCTTGCTATTTAATATATATCTGATTGCGTGCAAAACGTTATGGAATTTTGTCTCTAACATCGTTTCTTTAATTTGTTGAAGCTTTGTCCGTACCATTTTGTTCCTCCTGGTTTGCTTATTCCTCTAACAGCTATATACGACACAAGATACGGGGAGATTGAGGAAAAGCAGAGTATGAAATTTGCTCTGATGCTTTGATGTATTTTGTAGTTCTTGTTTTAACTTAGCATGACAGTGTACTTGGGTGTATTATTACAGTTTGCATCATAAATTTGTAGGTGAACTGAGAAGAAATCTGCACTTCAGGCTTGGTCTGCCCTTGGATCGTCCTTTGTTACGGACTTCTAATGCACTAACTTTTGGTGCCATGGAAATGCGAGATAGAAGCTCATCTAAAAGTGGTATCAGTTATATTTTGTATTTTTCTTAGTTGTTCTGTTCCTTATCTTCCAGTTAGAAAATATTTTCCTGAATCCCACTGTGATCTATCATTGAGACCAGGTTCCTCATTGCTTCGAGATGTCCACAAAGAAATTCCATCTAGTGGTGGTTAGTAGTTGCATTAGTTCTTACTTTGAGAACATTAACAAATTTGCTGAATTTGTAAGGGGATAATGGTTTTTAATTTCATGTTTATTGCAGTATCTGGAGGAATCATGTCATTGATTGATGGTTCATATGAGTATTACCATTACCTACATGATGGTATTGATGACAATGTAATGTTTGTTTTTGTACTTCAGGATCTCTTTCTATTAATTCTTACCTCTCTTCTCGACAGTTTGTTTCATATATATGTGTTCTATTGCCTGATGTTCTACATATGTTAAATAATACCTAGGGTTTATTTGAGTATCTTGTTCAGTTCTTAGACAGCAGGTATAGATCCTTTACCTTCATAACAGATTATAGATTCCCACCCCATGGCTGGATGTTAGTTTCTGCATTTCTTTCGTCGGTGCTCGGAAGTCCTATCCCAGTAAGATGATAGACAATCACACCTGTCCATTTGATGGAATTAGATGCGACACATAAGCCTACTGCACAAGCAACGAGTATATTTTGCTTAGTCCGAATACATCTTATTTACCAAAAAAAATAAAACAGAACAATAAACTAGAAAAAAGGTTATCTGTTTTACATACAAAATGCAACTGTAAAGAGGTTTGAAATTCAAATATCTGATTTGAAATATACAAATATTTATTTATGGTGTTATCATATTCTTTGAAAATAGTACTCTTAGAGTAACTCCACTAGTGCATGTCACTTGCTCTAAAATCGTGCCACACAGGATTTCATGTGATCTGGAAGTGGTAGAGGAAAGGAGGAAGAGCCCTGCCTCCCATGCCAGCTCACCAACATATATGTTATCCTGGTTTTAGTAACAAGCTTAATGGAGAGGTTCTTATCATGGATGTGGCTGAACAATGAACATCATCCCCACATACTGACAAGCTTAGTAACAACCTATTGGAGGTTTTCTTAGTGTCCCCTTTTCAACTGTTGCTTGCCAAACTGTATACAACACGGCTTGCAATCTTCTCTAACCAACCTATTGTGTACCTTATCTGACTGCGGTAGCACCTATCCTTGCCCGTTTTTGCCTTTAAATTTGTAACCGAAACATACTTTACTTTAAAAACATTTGTCAGAGGATTTCCTGTTATAGGCTTTATTATATGCTTGGTTGGTGCCCCTTTCTTCAGCTGAGGAGGACATAGAGAATGGTATTTTATGAGTTGCATTTGGAAAGCTTCTACCTGAAATTGCTCTGCTAGTTCCACTTCCATGTTTTGGTTTTGTTAATAATTCTGTAGTAACATAGGTGTCTTCTGCCCATTCATGTAGAGCTATGATGAATTACTGAAGGGCACATTGTAGTTGGCATTTGCTTTAAGCCTTGCAACTGCATTGTTCGAATTCGGAAAATAGGTCAAAAGTTGCTTGCTGTAGCACTAAATCAAGTGTTGGTATTACAGGGTGGACTTTTTTTAATTACGCCTTCTGCTATAATAGCAATGCCTGGGGACTATGTTGTGTTTTGCTCGGGTACATTTAGGTAACATTGTGCATACTGCATGCCCGGAACAGAATGTGATGAGGAACAATAGATGAGGAAAATAAAAATAAAATCATATGTCAAATCTGTTTGGCTACTTCTAGATACTTCTGTTGTAGTCTAGTATTTCTTTTCTTTTCTCAACCTTAGCTACTGTTTTCTAGAGTCTTCTAGGTATGAGTAGAATGGTGAATCTTAAGTAATGTTTTCTGGAGTTTTCTAGCCATAAGTAGAAGCGAGACGTGAAGGCTTCCCAAAGTCCTATAAATACAGGTCCGCACCTCTAATTTGTAACCAGACTATGTACCCACCACCTATAATAGAACTTTTTATTCTTATTTAAGATCTTGGACTAGATCTTGTGCTCTAGGAGTTTAGGATTGAACTCCTGCTGCCATATCAGCCCTATCTCTGTCTCTAGAGCGATATCCAGCACAACACATTGAAGTTGTTCCTTCAACACTTGTGTTGTACACATTGTAATAGCAAGGTGGAGTTGCTCCTCCACAACTTTGTGCTGCTTCAGAATGCTACCCATTTTTGGTGTACCTCATTATATGGTTCAGCATGATTTTAAGTCTCAGTTTCTGTTGTGGCCAGTGCTGACAAGTCTTTGTTATCCTCCTTTTTCAGGGATGGGGATGTGCTTATCGTTCTCTACAAACAATCATGTCTTGGTACAGGCTACAACAGTATTCGTCTATAAATGTTCCTTCACACAGGTTTGGCAGACTAGATGTTATCATGCCTATTTTTCTACAATTGTTTAATAGTAACCTCTTTCTACAATGGTATAGCAGAAATTAAGATGCCAGGCTGATTAATATATTTGCTCCAACTTTCTAATCAGGGAGATCCAGCAAGTTCTTGTTGAAATTGGTGATAAGGATCCATCATTTATTGGATCTCGGGAATGGATTGGAGCGATAGAATTAAGCTTTGTGCTTGACAAACTTCTTGGTGTGAGTTTATATTTCTTTTGTGTTTGAGGAATAATTGTGCATGTTTGATGATGGTTTTCTTTTCTAAGAATGGCAATGGTTAGTTAGCAACTTACTGGCATCCTACTCCCAAACCCGAGCACCAGCATCTTAACATAAGCATCATCAACCCAGGGGTATGACCACATGGTCTCACAATGTTCATTGTTCGAAATACATTTTCGTGAATTGCTGGAGGACATGAATGCAGGGCTGTAGGTTGTATAAGTTCTAATATCACATCCTGAAGCTTGTTTGCAGTGTTGCCTGTAAACCTAGAAACAGTTTTGAGTTATATAACTCAAGCTTTTGAACATTTTTCATTTGTTACATGTTCTTGTGGTCCATTTTGCTCTGTGAATTCAGATGTTGTGTCTGATCCACAGAAAATTATTTTGGGAGAAACTGAATTTCGGAGTAGGTCATCCCCCCCCCCCCCCCCCCCCCCCCCCCCCCCGGCCAAATATGTACCTTCAAGTCTTCCAGGTTTGTTGGTCCTAATCGTACTCGGTGTACAAACCAGTGGATAGCACTGGAAATGCCCTTGCCTTAGGATGTGAACGATCTTGAGTTGGAGTTCTTGTGCATTTGTTCTATTTGATTGGAATAAAACAGTAAAAGCATCAAAATATCTTTTCACAAGGATTGGGACTTGATCCCAATATCTCTTGCACACAGGACTACACTAGCAATTTTTAGGAATACACGAGTGTGTAGTTGATGTGCTTTTGGATTATCATTAGTTGTGTTAATCTGAGAGGAGATAGTTAATTCAGTACACTCATGTGTCTTAGTCCTGTATCGATATCATACTATATGTTATTGTTTTGGCTTAACGGAATTCTGTCATGCAGGCTAGTTGCAAGATAATTAACGTGAGATCTGGTGATGAGCTTCCTGAGAAATGCAGAGAACTTGCGATACATTTTGAAACCCAGGGAACTCCTGTAATGATTGGTACGTACTTATGTTTGATGCTATTATTTACAGATGCAATAAGTTATTAAGTATTATAAATGAAAACCACGGTTCTCCATTCATCTCAAGTTGTTATAAACCCTTGAAACCTATTTTCATGGATGCTATCTTCCTGAGGATTTTGGGTCAATTAACCTCATTCTGTCTGGTGCATAAAGCATTTCAGATTCATCCTGACATTTCATACCTACTGCATATCTTGAGATCTTTTTAAAACTTTGTGCATATCTTGAGTTGGTTTGTGTCTGCTCCCAAAAGTCATCTTCTGTTCTGCTATCTTCATGGGAGGTTCGCATCTGCTCCCAAAACTCACCTTCTGTTCTGCTGCTATCTTCATGAGACTATCGGTCGCTGTCTTCTATGCGCCAGCTCTTTTTTTTTAAACTGAAAACTGCAGGGGAGGTCGCTGTCTTCTATTTCCATGCGCCAGCTCTTTTGATAGAACATGTTATATTTGTTACATTGAAAATGTTACAAACGAAAAATGTAACTTGTTACAAACGACATGGGAGATAGAACATTTGTTACATGTTCATGTTACATGAAAATAGAACATGTTACATTTTTCGTTTGTAACATTTTGATAGAGGTCGCTGTCTTCTATTTCCATGCGCCAGCTCTTCTTTTTTTAACTGAGTAACAATCTGCCTGAACTCATGGAACAAGTCAAAGGCTTGGGGCGATAAAGGCAGATGAAAGAGGTCAAAAAGCTCCTGGGAGTTGAGGACCTCATTGAAAGAAATAAGATGGTGGCAAAGGAGTGTATTTTCTTTGAAATTTGAAGTCCATGAGAGGAGAGTGCCAAGAATCACTCCAAAACCTTATGCATAACACGCATAGTGTATACAAGTACTAAATGTATGGAGTGTTATCATTTTTTTTTCGAGAAAACGCAAAAGCCTTGCGTTTCTTTTCATTGAAAAGGGGGAGGTTCAGTTACAGACATCTGAGGATGTGCGGATTACAGCAGGTGAATTAATGTACATCCCAGGTTTGGGGCAGCACAAGTCGGAGGCCAGGTGCCCCGGCTGCCGCCCATGAGCGGGGCCTCGTCCTGAATGCTATCTAGGAGCGTGTTAAGGGATGGCGTCGCATTGTCGAAGACGCAGCTGTTCCTGTGTTTCCAGACCATCCAAGGCACTAGCAGCGAGACAGATTTCAGGGCCTTGCGAAGGATCGGCGGCGTGTCTTCCTTGGCATGGTTCCACCAGTCCGTAAGCGACAGTTCCTGTGTTGGGATCGGGGCCGGTATGCGTAGCCAGGCCAGGGTCTCGTGCCATGCCTGACGGGCTAGGGGGCATTCCAGCAGCAGATGTCGCATAGTCTCCGGCTGCTGGCACATAGGAGGCAGCGGGGATGATGTTGAAGACCGTGGCGAGCCTGCCTCTCTGCCGTCCAGCAGCGGTCCTGGTTGGCTAACCAGTGGAAGAACTTGACTCGCGGCGGCGCCCAACACTTCCAGATTAGCTTCCAGGAGTGGCATCCCGTTGATCCATGGAAGGTGGCCGTGTAACAGGACTGCGCGGAATAGGTGCCGCTCACCGTCCATCTCCAGATCAACCTGTCCGGTGTGGTGGAGAGCTCGGTGCGCTGCATGATCTGCCAGAGCTGCAGATACTGACCAATCTCGTGGAGGCCGAGGTTGCCTTGGATGTCGCGTGCCCAGGAGTTGGCATTGAGTCCGTCCGCCACGGTTCTCATCGTCCGTCGTCGCTTGGGGATGCAGCCGTAGAGGTTAGGCATGAGCTCGCGCACGGATTGGCCACCTATCCATCGGTCCTCCCAGAGCAGGGCGGTCTGCTCATTCCCAATGTGTTATCATAGCTCATGGTTGCTTCAATATTCATTTTCAACTTGTGGCAATGTTTGTGCTGATTGACCAACAATAGCTGTGTTCCAAATGTGCGGTCATCTTGATGACAATCACTGTTTTATCATCTATTTCAGCCACCTACATTTTCTAGACCATCCATGCATAACACTTCCTGATAAGCAAGAAATGGCAATAAGATTAATCAAAATTGTGGCAGACACAGATAGATTAATCGAGTTGGATAATTCATGCAAAGTGGCTACACTTGGTTGCATAGATAAACCTATTCTTATACTGATCCTTTTATTATTGTCGGTAATGAATGCAGGTGGTGGAGTTTTGGCTTATACCCTTCTGGGAGTTGATTACAACGAAGCCAGCGGTGATTGTGCTTTTCTCATCCTCGATCCACACTACACTGGTGGTGATGACCTCAAGAAGATTGTTAATGGTGGATGGTGCGCGTGGAAGAAGTCTGTCGACAGCAAGGGTCGGAGCTTCTTCTTGAAGGACAAGTTCTACAACCTTCTTCTGCCACAAAGGCCCAATATGGTGTGAGAACCGGGTAATTTTAGTAGTGTTGATGTATGTAAGATCAAGCATTCTCATAGAGAGACTGGGTTGCGACTTACATTACAACAATAGGCGTTGGCCGAGTCCATAGATATTGTATTTCCAGCGTGAATAAATTTCCAGATATATCGTTATTGAGGCTGCATGAATCTCTTGTCTTTCACACATTCACATACTCCTATGTATGTCGCACACATTTTTTTACTGTTCATGTCAGCTGCATTTGAGGTCGGGAGCAGAAGAACACTTTTGTTCGTGTCGGGTCTTTCTCGTAATGCAATGACACACAGCTCTCATGCATGTTGAAGATTTTTTTTTTATACATAAAAAAGCTCCTCGCTCCATATAGCAATTTCGCAATACCCGATGGCCATTGACTAACTAGAGTTATCTGAGAACAAGTACGAGCCTCTGCAAGTGCCGAATGCGAGTTCTGACTTTCTCCTCGGAGCCCCACACGTCAAGCACCAGAGACTAGCCAGATGAAGGGACCTGTCCAGCTCATGTTTCTTGGGGTTGCCACCGGGAATTTCCTCGAGTTTGCGCCGGCACACAGAAAGCACACAGCTCATGCTTCTTGTGGTTGTCACTGGGAACTTCCCTGATTTTTCACTGGCCTGTGCCATCACTTCAAAGTACATGCATCTCCCAGTGCATATATACTTATATAACCAGAAAAGTACGCTAGAACGGGGAGGTTGACATTTTAGTTGAGAGCTGACTGAACCGAATGCAGTTTGACCTTCTCAGAATAAAATGCCCGGCTTAATCTCCACTGCACCGGGAGCTGAAAACCAGTGCTATAAGGCTAAGCATTGGCACCGCTCACTCTGCACAACGTTTTTTTAGCTCCGAGGATGATGGACACGGCAGCAAGAGCAAGGATCACCTTGCGGTGGTCTTTGTTCCTCTTCCTCGATCTGAGTTTTGCTCAGACTGCCGCAGAGGGCACACTCAAGACTCAACGTTGGCGCGATCCTGAATATGCGGTCTTTGGTGGGCAAGATGTCGTGTACCAGCATCTTGATGGCCATGGAGGATTTCTATGCGGTCCATGGAGACCACGCGACTAGGCTGGTTCTCCACATCAGGGATTCCAATGGTGGTGGCAATATCCAAGCTGCATCAGCAGGTGCGTTCATTGTGATTTTACATTGAATATAACTAGGAGGTATATGAAACAACTGTAAGATTTGGGTCTGTATGAAGAGGTGAAATCAAATCTATGCAAATATTGGCTCATAGTAATACAGTATAGTACTCCCTCCGTCCGGAATTACTTGTCCACAAATGGATAAAAGTGGATGTATCTAGAACTAAAATATGTCTAGATGCATCCATTTCTATGACAAGTATTTCTGGACGGAGGGAGTATAACGGAACACTTTGGGGGTTAGAGTAAAGAAAACAAATACTGGATGTAGGTTTCCTTGTTCTTTAGTGTTTCTCTTTTGCATTTATTATTGTGTACTGCCAATGCAAGTCTTAAACCATTCTGGGTTTTTAAATGCATATAAAAGGAGTCCCCAAAAATTACAAGTTGCAGATCTATACAAGGATTTTATGCCGCTCAATCCCTAAATTCACCGGTGCATTAAGAAATGATCATATAACCAAGGTCAATACATTAGCATTTCTACTTGCACTCGATATGTTGCTACTATAATCTAGTACAAAAAGGCTTTTATAATAAATGTTTCTCTTAACTGAGTTGATTGCACAGCTGTTGATCTTCTGGAGAATCACCATGTCCAAGCTATCATTGGTCCAGAAAAATCTGCGGAGGCTGCTTTTGTGTCTGATATTGGGAATAACAGTCAAGTCACCGTTATCTCCTTCACGGCAACGAACCCCACCCTTTCATCTGCCAATGTGCCATATTTTTTGCGCGCAACATTAAGCGATGCTGCCCAAGTGAATAGTATTGCTGCTCTCATCAAAGCATTTGGCTGGAGGGAAGTTGTGCCCATATACGAAGATACGGACTACGGTAGAGGCATCGTACCGTACCTGGTGGATGCACTCCAAGAGTTCGGAGCTTCTATGCCGTATCGCAGTGTGATAGCTCAGTCAGCAAGCAGTGACCAAGTTGAGCAAGAACTATACAAGCTAATGACAATGCAGACAAGGGTCTACATTGTGCATATGTTACCAACCACTGGTTCCATCCTCTTCAAAAAGGCCAAGGAGATTGGAATGATGACCGAAGCCTATGTGTGGATTTTGACGGATGGAATCGCAAATATCATCAACTCGCTAAGCCCTTCAGTTCTTGATGCAATGGATGGTGCATTGGGTGTGAGGTTCCATGTACCTAGATCAAAGGAACTTGATGATTTCACTGCAAGATGGAATAAGAGGTACAGACAAGACTACCCAGATGACTCACTATCGCAACTAAGCATTTACAGCCTCTGGGGTTACGATGCTTTTTGGGCCCTGGCACAAGCAGCAGCAAAGGTTAGAATGACCAGTCCCACATTTCAGAAGCAGCAATACAGAAAGAACTCAACCTGTGTTGGAACTTTGGGTGTTTCTACAGTTGGTCCAAAACTCTTAGATGCAATCTTACAATGCAAGTTCAGAGGCTTGAGTGGTGATTTTGACCTCAGAAACAGACAGCTCCAGTTTTCCACATTCCAGATAATTAATGTGGTTAGAAGAGAATCAAAAGAAATAGGTTACTGGACAGCAAAGCAAGGAATAGTCAGGAACCTGAATCAAGATGTATCAGCACACACATATTTAAACCCTATGCCTGATCTCAACCCAGTGGTTTGGCCAGGACAAACACATATAGTGCCTAAAGGATGGCAGATTCCTACTAATGGGAAGAAGCTCCGAGTAGGTGTACGGACAAGTGGATATCCTGAGTTTATGAAGGTGGACAGGGACCCTGTCACCAATGCGATAACGGCAACAGGATACGCGATAGATGTATTTGAAGAGGCGATAAAGAAACTCCCGTATGCATTCCCTTATGAATATGTATCATTTGATGCTCTCGGAGTAAATTATGGGAGCTATAATGATTTTGTCTACCAAGTTCCTCTTGGGGTGAGATTTTTTTTTTTTGCACTGTCTTATTAAGTTCAAGAAATTGCATATGCTCGGTATATTTAAGGTGATGTAACTGAAGCCATTTGTCTGGAGTATGGTTTTCCACAATACCTCATAAATACAATCATTGATTAAAAGAAACTTGGCTTTGTACTCATACAACAGTAAACAACATGCTTGCAGGTGTATGACGCAGCAATTGGGGATATAACCATCAGGCACAACAGAACATCTTATGCTAACTTTGCACTACCATATTCTGAATCTGGGTAGCAATGATCGTGCCGGTCAAAGACGACACGAATAAGAACACATGGATTTTCTTGAAGCCATTAACTGGTGACTTGTGGTTTGTAAGCATCGCATATTATCATCTACACAGGAATTGTTATGTGGCTATTGGAGCGACGAATAAGAAATGCAGAATTGACCGGTTCATTCTTCCACCAGCTTAGGACAGCAACATATTTCTCCTTCTGATCAGATTCAGCGGGAACATGGAACAGAGCTCGTAACCGAACGGATTCAAGAAAGCGCAACAGATTCCAACATACTGTGCCGAATGATTCAGATGACTACACCTGCCAGCAAGAGATAGAATATCCACAGAACACACAAGCTCAGATTCTGAACCTCAGGGGACAAGCAACAGGTTTGTGGCACGCGCCAAGTCCGAAGCAGATATTCTCCACTCGAGATGTCTAACATCATGCTGCTATCACAACTATTCATGCAAAATTTGGTGCAAAAATACAACCGTACATGTCCTGTACAAAAAAGGGAAGAAAATTCGGTGCAGCATGAAATAAGTACTAGTATGCCATTCAAACCGTAACAACTTGGTTTTTCGTGCAGGACGAATATATGGTTATATTTTTGCACCAAATTTTGGAAGGATACTTCTTATATCATGATGTTCATGCATGGTTCTTTTAAAAAAATAAATCATGTTTCTTAAGCGGAGAAAACACATCTCGAGTATAGGATGTGCAGTGGAAATAGGCAATTTTTGTGCCAAGACAGCGTGATTCAGGCTCTCATGTTGCCAGTATACATGTTAGGCGAGTTGTGCGAGGCTTGGAGGCTACCGGGTCTATTTTGACGTGCTAACATTCACGCTAGACATGTCAATGCAACAGTAATCAAACAGAAGCTTATTGCAGGAAAAAAAAAGCATTCAGTATTCTAGTGTAGATAACTTAATTTGCGAAACAGCTTCATCATCTACTCACGCAAGCCTTTTGCGTGTTCGCGAAAAAATTAACTCCAATATCAGTAGCAGAGAAACAGGTATAAGAACAAAATTGTCCAAGGCATGTGGTAATCGCTGGCTCCACATATTAGCAGGCGCGGAGGAGCGAGCTCACCACCAACTCCAAACGTTACAAGTAAAAAATAAGAAGAAAAGAATATGAAAATCATTAGTATCGATCAAATTAATTACACAATCACAAGGGACACCTCTATCTTTGCCTACTTTTACACCTCGGGACTGACCGGTGCTACAATGGCGGGCCGGTTGCCGGAAACCGGCAACAGAGACTATAACTATCCACATATACACATGAATAGGGAGGCTTTGTTATTACAAATTTCGTGGGCGAACCTACTACTTTAACAGTCACACTGACTCTGGCCTTCTAATCAACAACTCTATGCGGAGGGGTCACTTGTTCTCGGATTCTCGGGGTCGCCGGGGGCTTTTGGCCTTTCCACAGCTTCTGATGGGAAGGAACTCACACCGGGGCCGGTGGTTGCTCCATGGTTTCTTCGAGCGTCCAGCTCCATAGCATGCTCGGACGATGTGTTGGCTTCTGTCAACCCGGCTGAGTTATTAGCTGCCCAAATTTCAAGTCACATGAGATTCAACAGAAGAAAACGTTAAGGTTTACAATAAAGCTTGTCAGCATAGAAAGCATCATCTACTAAATATCTGGGCTAACATCATGCTGAACAAGAATGGGATGTTAAATATTTCGTTCACAGTCGATATGAACTACTCGACTAGTATTATTCTTTGCGCCTACACTCGACAAGAGTTCACCACCTGGAGTCATGATATCTGCTCACTATCAACTGTTATCAAACTTGTGTGTAGTTCTGATTTCATCAGGAAAGTCATAACTGAGACTCATTATGTTGATTTTTCTTTGTGAAGGTCATTTACTTTAAAATGGCCAATTTGAAAACCAAGTGCAATAGCATAGGGTGAATTTACATGCAATATACCCAACTGTAACAAGTTGGATATCTCAGATAAGTGTCAAGTCATCAACATGGAAGGGTAGAAAGATCTTAGCAAAATTATTCTCACCATTTATCTTCCCGCGTGTGATAAGCAGCCGGAGGTAGTCTCGAAACCCTGTCAACACCGTCTTTTCTTGCAGAGCGCTTAGCTCTGGAGTGTCCTGATCATGAAATGCTGATGGAAATGAAGTTCTATAATCTGATCCAAACGCGGTGCCCTGCTCGTCACACAATAGCGCCTGTGTTCCTGGAGAGGCAGGTCTATAATCCTCTTGGGTGTTATTGCAAGGTGATTCGAGATCACCAGCAGTCCGCTGATCTATATGGGTTGCAACATCAGGTTGACTAACACCACCATTCTGAACTTCACGGTTTTTCATCTTATCATTGTTTAGGTCAGCATTTGTGTAAATTCCCCTCTCTACTTCCATCTCGACTTTATTATCTGCAAATGGGAATGACACTTTAGCTCAAAATAAATCTGGATCGACAGCACTGCTGCCTGCATTAGGTGCTTAAACGAAAATGTTATTATTTCTTTCAAATTTGCAACAAAATGATCGTTCAAACTAGATATATCTTCGATGAAGCAAAGTTATTCTTCTACATGCAGGCATTTATTTTATGAGAAACCAGAAAACAGGTAGCCAAACTGATGCAAATGATATCTCAGAAGTTCTGATAATAATATTTACACTCTTGTTTTATTAATTATAACAACTATGCAAGCATCTGAAATACTACATCTATGTCCAATTAACATGTTAGTTTAGGAGCCAGGTTTGGTTATAAAAAAAATCAAGATTTGTAACTTAACAAACGAAAAGATGTTCTGTTCCTGGACACAAAGGTAGTTTTATCTTTTCACCAAGAATAATTGAATAGTTCGCCTAATTCGAGTGCTCGCTAACGGAATTTATGAAAATAACCAAGTCAAATGAAAAGGATAAAAGAAGTTACCAGCTATTGTCAGGAATGTTTCTGTTGCCTTTCTGCATACAATCACCAAATGATTTGCAAGATCATTAACATCCGTAGGATGGATAGTGTTTGCTAGCGGAGACCTATAAAAGTGCATATTTATTAATAAGCAATGCACGAAAGAGGCATCAATGTACAACTGCATTGACATCTGTTCTTTCGTAACCAATAATTTTACAAGGCACTACCTACTTTCATAAGCTATAGAGCGGGCAGTAAAAGAATAACTTCAACTATTGACAAGTAAAACTATCTTGCTTTGTCTAATGAAAACAATATTTTAGTGAAAGACATATACATTGTTGATATTAATTTGGCTAGGAGTTTAGTTGGATCAGTTTTGTTCTAAGGTTTTATTCATTTATTTCTTTTTGCAAGGAGGTTATCCAGTATTCAAATTAACCAGTCCAGCATTTTTTACTTACCTATAGACCATTTTAGATCTACTCTGATAACCAATACAGCCTTCAAGTCCACTAGAAGAAGCAACTTGTGAAGCATCCAAGTGGTTAGCCTAGAACACATGAAACAATTACCAGCCATCAAAATTTATAGATGAAGTTAGATAAAAATCAGTAACAGTGATCAAGTGGATGTACACCCAACTGGATTTTTGACACAAGAGCAGGCAGAAATAAAAGGATACTACCAACGAAATAGATGTGTCACACGAGATCAGAATTTAATATGTCAGATTATTTGAAGTTGCAGAACCAGTCAACCAGCTAATCTTGAAATTACCTCTGGACCAAGGGGGTCTTCTGGGTGTCTTTTTCTGCGTACAGGTGAATATTTATACCCAGAGGATCCAATGGCACCATTCAGAGTGACGTTAGCTGCTTGCTGAATGTTATTTTTATCAGATGCATTATCCCCTTGAATTATAGCCTGTAGCTCCTCACTTCCTTCGAAGTTCTTGCAATCCATACATTTACAATTCTTGGAACAAAGGATATTTGCTTGAAAGCATTCACAGTACTTCTTGAGACACCCTGATTTTTTGCAGTGACAACCTTTATTATGTTTTGGAACTGAAGGTGCTCCAGCATCCTGATGGCAGCGAAGATTAGTTAAGTGCACGAAAAAGAATCACAAGAAAATATTTTATTTTATTTAAATGCAGTAAACTTAATTATTATTTATTAATAAGGCAACTAAATAAATAATGCAAAAGGAGAGGCAGGTCAGACTAAAATATGGAACATAAGATAGTCAATTTAACTAGATGGGCAGGACAAAAGGGATTCCGGTTCAGGCATCAACATATAATGCAAAAATTAATGTGAGCTATTAGCGTTGCCATCTGAAAGGAAGCAGTCATGAAAGCGGAGTCGATGAAGCGGAACTGATAATGTTGGCTTCGGTAATGAAAAAATTCGTAGAGTATAATGCTCCAATACCCAAAGTTTTAGCCGCAAGGTTCGTCCACGGAAAGTGACTCGTGGCCTAAGATTAAGCCAAAAGGCATAAATGAACATGTCCCTGTTACTGACTGTTGCAATGAAATCTGCTTACTGGTCCTACACACCTTCAGGCACGGGAATGATCATCAAACAGACCGTTGCGTGGTACTAGGAATAAACCGTCTGGCACAGATGTGCCAAACAAGGATGAAGTGGAGCCAGTTTTCAAAATGATAAAGGTGTATTGAGTTGAGTGATAAAACAGTGAGATAATTCTTGGATTTGAATTATAACCCAAGAATAGTATTCCTTCTTCTGGCCTCCAGTCTCTGTACTTTTCTCCTCACATAAATAAATTTTGTTCTGCAGCCTCTTTTTATCGGATTGGCAAAAACAAATCACGTGCAGCAACTAAAAACAACTGAATACATCTTCACATAAAACTTGAGAAATTAGTTTCTGCACTTGGTTAATAGTTGGCAGAGATTGGATGTTCTATATGTATAACCAAAACAATACACGCTAATTGGAAATATATGATCTTTAAGATACAGATAGTCCACTAGAGTTTCTGCATGAATACCACGTAATTCAGAAGTCTACTGTGACACATTTCATACAAACTAACTGTTAATACCGAATAGTCTTCAAATAGTCATGCAATGTGCTTTTTTGATCACTGTTTAGTACAAAGTCATCAAGTTTAGTTCATACAAATATGCTCATGTTCGGTTCAAAAAAAAATCTCATGTTAGCTCGTTCTTGAATAGGTTCTTTAAGTATGGTTTATGGACTGTCCTTGGCATCGATTCTAGGATTCCTTCGAACTTACAGCCTTACAGCATGCTTAATAGGCGTGTACACAAGCATATCTTGTAAGTTGTAACATATAATTATTACATCATGTAGGAACATCATAAAAACGAAGGTGGAAGTGCAGAACTGATGTTTCTTATGTGTCAAAATTCAATTATCCATTTTATATAACCTCACTTCTACTGTTGTATGATGCATTTAAACCATTCTACAAGGGGAAAGAATGTACCTTTCGAACACTAAGAGCACTTGGAACGTTTTCAATCTTAGGTTGAAAAGCCTTTGGATTCCGTAGCTTAGTACTGTTAATAGCCTCCTGCCTAGCATGTTCATTCTCAACTTTATTTCCACATTGTTTACAATTGCAGCCGTCGCAATAAAGTCCTGCTGCAAAACACTCACAGTACCTAAAAAATAAATATCATGTCAGTGTTGCACCTTCTATTCAAAAGATATTAAATTTGATAATAAATGAGTTCATTTATAAATTGGATGGGATTAGTCAACTAAACATATAGAAGAAGAAACCTTAAACTTTACATGAATGTGTTAAAATAATAAAACTGCCGAAGTGGTAATTTGGTATAAACTTGAGAATACAACATTATCATTGACCCCCCAAAATGAAACAAGAGCATGAAAGCTGAACCTACGAATTTATTTTCAAAACAAACTGATCTTGCGAGTTAAGCTCAATGTATTTTATGCTTCATATTTTTGCCAATGACTACAAACATCACTTTGGACCAAAAGGAAACACAAAGTTTCTACACACATCACAACGTGATATGCTACCTGCAAATTCTCCATTAATGAGGACAAGGCAAATGGAGGAAACTATGTTACTGTAATTGATCATCTTATTCCTATCTAGTTGATATCTTAAAAGGTACAGGAGGTTTCCTTTTTTTTTTTCAAATGACACCACACAGTTCAGTTAATCACTAACACAATGCTAACTTTCCTTGCATGACAACAGAATGTTATAGTATGCATTTGCAAAGGTTCACTTAAACTGAATATTTCTATTACTTGATGTGCATTCTAAAAACAAATACTCATGTTGTGCTAGAGAACTCACAGCTTTAGACAGTGTGAGTTTTTGCAATTGCACTGCTTCTTTCTCTTTGGTGGAGTAACACTCTTAATTTCGACCAGTGGCTTTCTGAAAAATACAAGTAAAAAACAGATCATTAGTAAGAAACTTTTTATAGATGCAGTATTTTGCTTGCATTTGTTATATCTGACCAAAGAAGCAATAAGTGACTCATGAGTTACAAGCAACAAAGTGGTTCCACAAGTAACCAATAACATCATGGAATTTTATTTCCCTTAAGAATGGAGAACGGAGATGGCTCTACTATAACAGTGAGATTTTCAGCAGACTCTTTCCATCAGCGCTTCTGGTACAAGACCCACTAAGGCAAAAAAAGAAGAAGAAAAGAAGCAAAGCATGGCATCATGGTGAATGATATATAGCCAACGTTCTTCTCAATGCATACCACTTCAAGTAGCATTTTTGTACTTAAATTGAAACCCTAAAAGTCAGATAGCAAATTCAGTAACCACAGCCTTGTCACTAGCTACTGTGTCCAATATACTACAGGCCAGTGCAGACTAGCATCACGTCCACAAGCATATCAAATCCGCAACTACCAAAATTTCTCTAACCTCAAAAAAAAAATAAAAAATAAAATCCTTCCTGGCTCCATAAGACGGCAATTTTCGCTTGAAAATCACACTGGCAAAATAAAATTCAAAACGCCTGAATCGAGCCAAGTTCTTCATGCCACCACGTGAGCAAAGAACAGAGGCAGATTTCAAATTGTGAAAGCAAAACAGTAATTGCTTACATAGGCGTGAAGGAGAGTGGCCACGACCTGGCCGAGTGCATCATAGGGGCCACTGGCCTCGGCTGCGGCGGCTGCGGCGGCGCAGCTGCAGGGGGCGCCGGAGGCTGGGCGTTGTGCTGCTGCTCCGGCTCCATCGCGAATCAAAGAAATTCCCACCCGTTTAGGTCAGGGAAACGGATTCCCCGGGCGGGCTCTCCGATTGAGGCGCCCAAACAGCCCCAGGGGACCTCGGAACCGAGGCCTCGCGCGCTGGCCCGCGGAATTGGCAGGGTTTGGATCAAGAAGCCAAGAACCCGAGTTCTTGGGCGACTCCGGACTCAACAGCAGAGGAGGAAGCCGGAGAAATGAAGGGCGCCAAGAGGAGGGATCAAATCCAGGGAGCTGAATCCGGGAGGGGCGCGAGGAGGATTTGGAGGAGAGGAATTCGTGCCGCGGGCGGATTCGGGAGGGGCAGGAGGAGGGTGGTGTGGGAGGGGGCAAGGGAGGAAGAGCTGATGGGCAACGCACGCAGGAGGAGGTCTGTTTGGTCTCTCCCGAGTTTTTGAATCTCATGTGTTATATTCCGACTTACTTTCCTTTTTCTTTCTTGCCGATGCTGCTTATTTATTGTTTTTACTATACCAGCAGGTTTTATTTCCGCCTTTATTTTGTTTATTTATTATCTACAGGTATGAATTGTCAGCTGTAATTTTTTTTTCTTTTTTTTCAACTTACTTATACATTTGAGCGGTACAAGTTCTTCTTTATTCAAGAGATAAGGGATGTACGCTTAGTTTTGATATTGCTCTAAAATTTTCCGCTGAAACTTTCAAATTTCATTGTAGTATATGGATCTTGGCCATTGATTTCCCATCCATGTATAATCGGATAGATACTACTCAAAATAAATATTATTAGATCCTTGGTAAGAATAGAGAAAACTGCTTTTCATCAATAACGTCGAATAGAGCTCAACTTCACTATATTTCCCAGAAACGAACAACAAATTTCATGCTCCATTTTTTCCATTATGCATCATTGCCGCACCTACCTAATTCGGTAGGTTAGGGTGAAAAACTAATAACGCCCCCGAAGTATTCTACTCCCTCCGTAAACTAATATAAGAGCATTTAAAATACTAAAGTAGTGATTTAAACGCTCTTATATTAGTTTACAGAGGGAGTATCATCTAGGAGCATCTTTTCAATAAGGTTGCTACATAAGAAAAAAAACAAATTATCCTAAAGAAATATAAGAAACAAGTTTTTTTCCCTGACAACAAGATAAGAAACAAGTAAATATGCTCATAAGCCCGTTTGCGCTTGCTGAAGTGTGTTGTGCTAGAACCTTTTTTATAGAAAACTGGCCACGAAGCATGCAAAAATTGGTTAGCCTAACAACAAAAATAACAAAATATAGGTTATCATAATCCAACATACTGCTAACCCTAAAAAAATCCAACATATTGCTAAACGGAGCTCTGGGGCAGTGCTTACTACTATTAGTTTTTTCCTTCATTCCTTCCTTTTATGTCCTATACTTTGTTGTTTCTGTTCAGGTAATTCCATGATTTTTCTGGCATTCCTAAATATTTTGTACAATCCCTCTAAAACCCGCAATACACTCCATCGATAAGTAATAATAGTAGGCTCGAGCAAAATATAGTAAATTTAGTCCAAAGATACGGTAGACTCAGTCCAAAAATATAATCTTAATTAGGTTATATCACATAATCTCGAGCTCGATTCGTTCCACATCGAAAAAGTGCCATTGTCGTAACCGCTAAGATACTAAAACATTAATTCTTTCATAGGAGACTTTTAAGACTCTTTCGTTCATCTGCCTTGACAGACATTCATATATCGACGCTAGGTCGGGTCAACATGCATAGATAGTAAAGCCCAAAGTATAAAGTATAAAAAGTAGTAAACATATAACCATGGTGAACTAACCTGTGGTTGGATGGTTAGGAGGACAGTGGTATTCCCAACCCACCAGGGTTGAAGTCCTAAGCTCAATACCGCTGCTCGCATTTTCTTGAATTTATTTCAGGACTTTCAGCGGCGTGAGCTCAATGGGAGGAAACGTTCTCGTCGGCTATGAAAGTTTGTGGCAACTTCGTCAATCTCAAGATGATGTGTCGGTTCAGTCTCTCGCAGGTGCTCATAGGTGTAGGGTGTGCGTGCGTGCATGCGTTCATAGGGGTGGGTGTATGTGCGTGTGTATGAGCTTCTCGGTGTGTATTGTGTTAAAAAAAATATAGGCATGAATCTTGCGGCATGTGGGATCTTCCACTCAAAAACACCAATGTTCAAGATATCGGTAATTGGTACCATATCGGTTGGGTGCTGAGTAGGGACTAATCGGTGAATCAGTCATTTAGTTGAATTTATTAGTAACTATAGGGACCAAGAGTATATCGACCAGAGGGGGGATGGGAGATTCAAAAATTCTTTCAAACGTTTTGAATCTGACCCAGACACAACAACGGAATAAGCTAGAAAGATATGAAACTTAAGCTAGTATAGGAACAAAATCTTCAAGATACGACGCAATGATTGCACGAGCATAGTAGATGACAGGCTTAACTATCACGATGGTAATGAAACTCACTAGCAATTGCAAAAGCATGAATGAAAACTAAATGCTGACAGCAAGGTAAATGTAGTTTGATGAGATTGCACTAGGGTATTGCACAAAAGGTAAGAGAGAGATATAGCAGTTTTCAAACGAAGGGTAACAGATCAGATTGTAGGAAAATACATAATCGTTGCCGAACACGAATGGTAACTCCTGAATGAAATACAGGGTGAGTAGAAAGGATCAGTAGTGCTCGATGGCGACAAGTGTATTTGGTAGACCAATTCATCCTTCTGCCAAAGGACTACGTCTAGTTGGAGGGACTTGTGATTGAACAAAGGAGCAAACCTCTCTTTGTCCTATTCTCCTTCAACTAGGAGCTCATCAGATTCCAGTTGATTTCACTCGTGGTAGATGCTTACCGGCAATCTCCAAACCTTCGACAAACTTCCTTCGTGAACCACAATTACTCTTGGTTGCTTAAGATCTTGCTCGGTGAAGACAACAACTCTTCAACACTTGAGCTGACACCTAGAGTGTGCAACTCTCAAGAGTAATAGGTACAAGAACTCTAACTCAGAACTACTATGATGCTCAATCACTATCTAAGTTTGGTTCCTAGTTTTCTCTCGGTGGATTTTAAACTCAAATCACTCGGAGAGGGGATGCTCAATAAATCTACTCAAAAATCTTAAGTGGAGCAGCCAACAGACAACGTTAGAGCGGGGTGGCTATTTATAGCCGCAACCTCCCCTGATGGGAAATGACTGAAATGGACATGTGCGTCAACCAATGGCCAAACGACACGAGTCCAACGGTAAAAAAATGAGCACAACGGGAACATTCCTTGCGGAGCAAGCATCATAACTCCTCAGTCCGGAAGATATCTTCTGCGGCATCGAGGAACTACGTCTACTGCTGACAGGTAATCATTCAGAGCATAAAGAGATTTCTCTCATACTTGCATAGGTTTGGGCTAAGCATCACAATGGATCTAACCTTCAAGAACCTATACCCCTCTTAATAGTAGGGGGTCCTAAGACTCAAGAAAGAGAAGAAGAAGAACGAACTGAATTCTATGTCGTCACTTTGCCTTCAATCTTCTCACTCAATTTTCTTTGGACAACCTTCGAACCAATTGCTTCACAATAGCAATAGATTTTAAGGGGTCATCTTCATGTCAATCTTCTCACCAAAGCAGCCTCGAGAGATATGACACGTCTTCTTTGTATCTCGAATATCCTTCGGCGAAGTTCCTTGAACTTGACACCAAAGGTGGCATTCTTCTTCGGTTCTGCATGGACTATTTCTCTCTGTGTGCACTAGCAAACAAATCAGCCCACGCCTGTTTCTGTCAACAATCTCCAAAACACAAGAGGGCAAGAATTGCACCAACAATCTCCCCATTTTGGACGATTGTTGACAAAAGAGGATACATCAAAAGATAGATGTGGTGAAACGAAGTGGGGTGTGAACTAAGCAAGAGATATGAGAAAAAATACGAAGATAAACACGCTCCCCCTTTATGCAAGCATTCTAATGAAGATGATTCACTTGAGGCTATGCTTGAGAGATAGTTTGGAAGAAAGCGATGTGAATCTTCGTGCGAGATGCATTGTTGTTTTGTAGCATTTGTATCATTGATCAATGCTCTTGTTCCTGTCTCAGATGTTTACTGCGACACACAATCTTTGAAAAATATTTGCTAAAGATTATGAATATTTTGAAATGAATTGTCGCAGAAATAAGCCATGAAGATTTACTCAGAACAGAATTAGGATCCACGTGAGATATAGAGAGTCCCTGCAGATTAGATATGCAAGATATATCATAGCGAGAGATGCCTTAATTCAAAGTGAATGAGCTCTAGATGGAGTTTTCCTTTGATAAGAAATGAAGAGATATCAGTTAGCGAAGGAAAATACATCACATCGGAATGACTAAGGTGATATAGAATTCAAGAATCGAATAGATTCAATCTGAAGACAAAGTTCTTGTCCTGCATTGTTAGCTAAAGAGGTATATAGTAATGCAAGAGAAGAGAATAACACAACTTTAGTCAGTGGATATCTCTTTTTCAGAGAAATAAGCTTGTCATTCACCTTCAAAGCAATATTTTTTACTTCACCTGCAATATCAATGGGTAAACATCAAAGATGATTATTGCATAGGAAGTAAAATTCAGTAACATCTGCGTCCAAATAAACGAAAGCAAATAGCTTTGCAGGGGTTATTAACGGTACACGACGACGAGGTTTACCAACGCCACATGCGGTGCTTTAAAGTTTTACGGCCAGAAGCAAATAGTTCAACAGCGAAAACCAAATTGTTCGAAGAAACACCAAAAAGCAAACGAAACCCCCTTGCAAATATCCCGCTCATCTATCCTCTCGGGGTCCTTCTCCCCCTTTTTGTTAACAAGTGTTAAAAAGGAAAGAGAAACCATACGAGGAACTACTCGTCCATAGAGCCCTCAAAACTCAGACTGTTTGGCGAAACAGAATGAGGAATAGTTGAGCCCGAGGCAGGAGCAGGACTTGTAGCACGGGCTTCAGGAGCAACTTCTGGAGTAGAGCGAGGAGCATTTGGGTTAAAAATTGTAGTGTTAGCAGTATCTTCAATCTCATCATCTGGTGCCACAAAGAGAAGGTCAGTTGAGCCAGACCGTTGAGGAAGCACTAGGGTTTGCCTTCGGATGGGAGGAACAAACAAATTCAAATAGTTATATTCCTTTTGAATTCCCTTCGCAGAGAGCTGCTTGCGATCATAATGCTTGCGCAGAAGAGTCCAGGTGCGCTTGTGAAGTTCTTTCTCATGCAGGAAAGCTTGGCGTGTGTAACTGTGAAGCAAATTGATTTCAGCCATCATTTCCAGCTTCACTTTGCGATCAAGCTTTATGTGGCTCTCCAAGGCCTGATGGGTCCGAAGACAAATCTCATAAACAGATGGATTTTCATCCTGAGGGATTTCCACAGTGGCCTTAGTGACTTTGGGAGCAGCTGTAATATCCCAAATTTTCAAATTGGAATGTTATACATAGGTCATTCATGCATATCATATTTTATTGCTTTTCGTTTTGTGATCCTCGAAATTCTAAGCAACTCAAGGACCCTCGGAGAGAGTTGGGGATTTCATGTTTTTCATATTTGAATTTTATCAAATATTGAAACAAGGATCATTTTGGTTTTAATTAATTTTTCTCTCCAAAAATATTTCATATCAGAATATATGAGAGGTGATAATATGACTTCTCCAAAATAAATGAAATATTGGAGGAAAAATATTAAAATCAAATAAATATATTTTATTTGGGTTTTATTGCTATTTTATTTGAATTAGGAAAAATATGCGTTTTTTAAAATTGCACTAGAGTCCTAAATAAATGTTCACTTTGTTCGTTATTTTATTAGAGGACGGCGAACATTTATTTCAGGATTTTGGGAGTCCGTTTAGTATTTCTTTTCTTTGTTTTTCTGCGTGTTGGTATATATATTTTTTTTAAAAAAGTGAACCGCCTTACCGGGCCGTGTCCGCGTGGGACACCGACCCGGCCGGCTTTATAAGCCGAGGCCCGAGGCCCCGGCCCACCTTGCGCCGCGCCCCAAACCCTAGGCCGCCGCCGCCTCGTCAGCCGTCGCCGCCGCCGCGTCCGCCGCCCGCCTAGCTCGCCTCGCGTCGCCGCCCGCGCTGGAGCCCGCCGCCGCCCACGCCGGAGCCCGCCGCCCCGCCTCGCCGGACCGCCGCCGGAGGTAGCCGCCGCCGTCGCCGCCATTCATCGCCGTTTTTTTCTTTTTCGGTTAACCGTTCGTTTTTTTAGAAAACCTAGATTCGTTTTTTTAGATCGTTTCGGTTTTCTGCGGTTTAGTTAAATAGCGGACGTTCGTTTTAACGAACGCCGTTCACCCGTTAGTCACAGACAGTGAACGTTCGTTCGTTAGCCTGTTCGTCGGTTTTTCTTTTTCCAGGGTTTTCCGCGATTATTTTCGATCGCGATTTCTGCCTTGATTTTCGTTTTAGTTTATCTTTTCGCTCCTTTATCGGAATCAGGCGATTCAAGCGCCTAGATCTTCATCTCGAAACCCACTTTCTGTTTAACCAACTTGAACAATATTTTGATACTGTAAAATTTGACTTTAGTCCAGAATAGTAATCGGATCTTGTTTCTTTCGCAGTTTGAGTTTCGTTGCTCCGTTTAATTTGATTCTTTTTGCAAACCGGAGTTCTACAGTTGAACTTTCTGGTTAGATCTTCTTATTTGAGATTTACCCGTGCATCTCTGCTTGATTGCTTATGTATGCTATTGTTTGTTTGCGATAGAATTTCCGGAGTGCGAAGCGTGCTACTACGAGTCTTTAGGATTTGCGGATCGTCAGCAAGGCAAGTAACACATTGATCATACTCTTTTCATACCCAGTTTCTATGCATTAGTTTCAACCCTCAAACATTGCATGATTAGGATGTGATTAACTTGTGGGTATCGGGAAGTAGATGATGAGGTAGAACCTATTACCTATTTTATTATCAAACACTTGGGAGTTACTTCTACGTTATGCTTATATTGCCATGCTATGCTCGTAGACGTGGTTGTGTTTGAGTGAATCCATGACAGATGTGAGATTATTAATTAATGGTTCAATTTAAGGTGGCAACTTTAATACACATGGGTGGATTGTTGGTTTTGGGCACCTGGGGTTATACCAGTGTTGTCCTAGGAGATCCCGGGGTTATACCGTGTGATCCTCCTACGGTCCGCCACCCAGGCTCAAAGGGATCATAAGATTATTCATGCTAGAAACTTCCATGTGCAGCCACAAGCCATTATGGGCTCTGGCATAGTTGAGTATGTTGCGTGACCTCTTCTAGTGGTAGGCTAGCAGATGTAGGGGATGTAGGTTGGTACTGTCTACCCGGGGTTAGAGTTAATGCCTCTGAAAGACTATCTCTCGGTCATCCGTTTCTCAAACACTGTGTAGTGCGAGAAATCAAACGGAGGAGATCGAGTCTTGTGGGGAAAAGTGCGCAAACCTCTGCAGAGTGTATACACTAATCATGGTTAGCCGTGTCCCCGGTTATGGACATCTTGAGTATCTGGTTCTTGGATTATCATATGGATCTCATCACTCTAAATTAATTTGGTTGGGTTGTTAATTACTTTTAATTGGGATTGAGATGGGGGTACCATTCTCAATGTTCCAACTACCATGATAGTTAAATAAAATCTATTCCTTTGTTGTAGGGAAAAATTGGCTTTTCGCAAAACATATTAACCATAGAGCCTCCACCAGCCATATATGCAGGTAGTGATAGCATTCATTCTGTTCATCACTCTACTGTGTTACTATGCCAGCATATTCCATGTGCTGACCCGTTTTCGGGCTGCAACATATCATGTTGCAGACTTTTTAGACGAGGAGTAAGGTTCGCTAGGCCGTTGTCGTGCACTCAGCTATGCCGTTGGAGTTGATGGACTCACTTTATCTTCCAAGCTTTCCGTTGTTATCTTATTTAGATGGCCTTAATCCCTATTTATTGTATTAAGTTCTCATTTGGAGACATTCGATGTAATAAGTGTGTGATAGCTACTCTGTTATAAATCCTTCGAGTACTGTGTGTGTCAGCATTACTGATCCAGGGATGACACTTATGCACAGAGACTTGACCGTCTGAGGTCGGGTCGCTACAAGATGGTATTAGAGCACACGCTGAATGTTGGACACGACCACTAAGAAAAGCCATAGGTCACTCTTCTCTACTCATTTCTGACTTCTCTCCATTTTCTACTCTTTAGGATGGTAGACTCGAGGAACAAGTTTGCACAACCGGATGAAGACACACCCTTTGGACGACACTTGAAGGAAGTCACTAGGTACCTGAACATCGGAATACCGAGCTTCACCGAGACCTACACCGCTACTTTACCAGAAGAGGAGTGCTGGATGATTCGAGTTCAAGTTACGGGAAGGACATTCACGCCAGTCACTGAGCCAATAGAGTTTTCCTTTGATGCACCCACCTGGAGCCTAGGCAAAAGCATGGCAGCCCACATTACTATGGGACGTATTGGAGAAGTCTACAAGCAGGAGCTGAAGGACACTATTTACCAGATATGTGGGCGCCGAGATGAGCAATGGGAGATGATCAACACTAGGAAGGACAGGTCCATTGCCGCTTTCATCCAGGAGTTAAACCAGCACATTCGACGGCAGGAGAACCAGATGTGCTCAAGCATGTTAGATTTGAAGAAGGCTATGACCAGGAACATGGAGCTAGAGGAGGAACTCAAGTCTACACGCGACATATACGAGGAGGAAATCGCCATACTATTGGAGAAGAATGACGATCTAACAAGGAAGATAGGAGTATTCTTGGGAGACCCCGCGCCAGGAGGAGAAGACGACGAACCCAAGGAAATACGTTCTAAAGACTACATCATCATCAACGACACCGACTCCGACCCCGACAGTAGCGATGATGACTATGAAGACGAAGCTGGAGCGGATATCATGGAGTCTTCCACCGATCAAAATTTCTAGTAGACCACCATATGATCAGGTAGTATCCCCCCATGTATATAGTATAGTCTGAGCACTGTAACGATAGTTAGATCGATTGTATGCCCTTGCTTGATTGATTGAGTGATATGATATGATTGTGTTTGTCTCATGTGCATATGGGTAGTGCTTTCTCACTAGACCTCATTCTATTCTAATCTCTTCCCCCTAAACCCATCAGATGCCTCCGAGACGTGATACCGGATTTGTCTTCCCACCGGAGCTCACTCAGTTGATCCAGCAGCAGAATGCCTTGATGCAGTTGTTAGTTCAGAACCAAGGCAACAACAACAACAACAACAACCCACCGCCACCACCTCCAGTTGACAACCTAGCCCGTTTTCTGAGGTTGCAGCCACCGGTGTTTTCCAGTAGCACCGAGCCAATAGTTGCGGATGACTGGCTACGCAGGATTGGAAGGGAGTTGACCACCGCAGGTTGCACAGATGCTGAGAAGGTGCGTTTTGCCGCACATCAATTGGATGGACCAGCAACCTCATGGTGGGAGAATTACACAACCACTTTCCCTATAGCCAATGTCACTTGGGATCAGTTTTAGCAAGCATTCCGCACAGCCCATGTCTCAACTGGAGCTATGAGCATGAAGAAGCGTGAGTTTCGCAACTTACGCCAGGGAAATCGTACTGTGGCTCAGTACGTAGATGAGTTTAGTAAGCTATCTCGTTATGCCCCAGATGATGTGGCCACAGATGCCGCGAAACAGGAGAAGTTTATGGAAGGGCTGAATGATGAGATGAGTATGCAGTTGATGGTGGCAACATTCAACAACTACCAGGAGTTGGTAGATAAGGCTCTTATGATTGAAGGGAAGCAGCAGCAAATTGAGAGCCACAAGAGGAAGTATGGGCAAGGGAAGTACAATTCAGGAGCATCGCAGAAGCCTCGTTTTACCCCGAACTCGGGAGGATTTACCCATAACCATGGGGGCCATACCCATAATGGAGGAAGTTCTCATAACCACAATGGCCCAAAGAATGGGAATGGGAATGGAGCAAGCAGCAATCAGAGCCGCTCTAACCCAGCCACACCCGCCAAGAAGGACCAGAGTCACGTTACCTGTTTCAAGCGCGGGAAGACCGGGCACTATGCCAATGATTATCTGGAATTGAAGAACGGAAATGGCAATGGAAGCGTTGGGAAGAAGCCCAACCCTTTCAACAGAGGACAAGTGAACCACGTGAACGTGGAGGAGGTCGAAGAGCAGCCTGATGCAGTTATCGGTAAGTTTTTGGTTAAGTCATTTACCGCCCTTTTTTTATTTGATACTGGTGCATCGCATTCATACATTTCAAGGAGATTTGTGGACAAGTTTAAGTTACCCACCTTAGCCCTTAGGACACCCTTGCTAGTGAGCTCACCCGGTGCAGAGTATATGGCCAGCCGATGGTGCGACCGGTTACCCTTAACCATTGGCAACCATGTTTTCCCCTCGGACCTGATTATTTTGGAGTCACAAGGATTGGATGTAATACTAGGCATGGATTGGCTATCGATGTATGGAGCAAACATCGATTGCGCCAGTAAGTCGATTCTACTCACTACCCCGGAGGGAAAAAGGATTAAGTATGTATCTAGGCATGCGCCTAGGAGGACTGAAGTAAATTCTCTCACGGGAGTTGTTCAGGAGGAAGTGCCTATAGTAAAGGATTACCCAGATGTATTCCCAGAGGAGTTACCAGATATGCCGCCAGATCGAGACATGGAGTTTTTAATAGAGCTGTTGCCAGGCACCGGACCGATATCGAAGAGACCATACCGGATGCCCGCGAATGATCTGGAAGAGATCAAGAAGCAGATTAAGGAGTTATTGGAGAAAGGTTATATTCGACGAAGTTCATCACCATGGGGAGCCCCAGTGCTCTTGGTCGAGAAGAAAGATGGATCATTAAGGATGGTTGTTGACTATCGTGCGTTAAATGAAGTGACGATCAAGAACAAGTACCCACTGCCAATGATCAATGATTTGTTTGACCAGCTGCAAGGAGCTAAAGTGCTTTCGAAGATTGATTGGCGATCAGGATACCATCAGCTGAAGATTCGAGAAAAGGATATACCCAAGACAGCTTTTACCACGAGGCATGGGTTATATGAGTATACGGTTATGTCATTCGGATTGACTAATGCCCCTGCCATTTCATGAGTATGATGAAAAAGGTGTTCATGGAGTTCTTGGATAAGTTGGTTGTGGTGTTCATTGATGATATCTTGGTATACTCAAAGAATGAAGAGGAACACAAGGAGCATTTGTTTTTAGTTCTCGAGAAGCTCAGGGAACATCAGTTGTATGCCAAGTTCAGCAAATGTGAGTTTTGGTTGAAGGAAGTTGGATTTCTTGGACATGTTATATCAGGAGAGGGTATAGCACTGGATCCTACCAAGGTTCAGTCTGTCACAGAGTGGTTGGCACCCACTTCAGTTGGAGAGATCCGCAGTTTTCTGGGACTCGCCGGATACTGCCGGAGATTTATTGAGAATTTTTCCAAGATTGCAAAGCCTATGACGACATTGTTGAAAAAGGACACCAAGTTCCATTGGACTGAAGAATGCGAAGCAAGTTTCCAGGAGTTGAAGAAACGTTTGACGATAGCCCCAGTGCTAATCCCGCCGGATATACGCAAGGATTTCCAAGTGTATTGCGACGCCTCACGCTCAGGACTTGGAGGAGTACTTATGCAAGATGGAAGAGTTGTTTCATATGCCTCACGACAACTTCGACCGCATGAGTTGAATTATGCCACGCATGATTTGGAATTAGCAGCCATAGTGCATGCTCTCAAGACCTGGAGACATTTTCTTATTGGAAACCGTTGTGATGTGTTCACGGATCATAAGAGTTTGAAGTACATTTTCACACAGAAGGAGCTGAACCTCAGGCAGAGGAGATGGTTGGAGCTTATAAAGGATTATGATATGAAGCTGCACTATCATCTAGGAAAGGCCAATGTCGTAGCTGGCGCTTTGAGCCGGAAGGGTTATGTCAATACCCTCATAGACGGAGGAATGCCCAAGGAGTTAGCGGAGGATCTAAGGGAGCTACGTTTGGAGATAGTTCCTAAAGGTTTTGTTGTAGCATTAGAGGTTCAGTCAACATCATTGGGAAAGATTCGTGAAGCTCAGAAGGAAGACAAGGAGATTGCTGAGATAAAGGAGAGAATGGGCGAAGGAAAAGCCAAAGGTTTTTGTGAGGATGAGCACGACACCTTATGGTTTGAGGATCGCGTTTATGTGCCCAATAATGCAGAGATCAGGAAGTTGATACTTCAGGAAGCTCATGACTCGCCATACTCGATATACCCCGGAAACACCAAGATGTATTTGGATCTGAAGGAGCGTTTCTGGTGGACTGGTATGAAGAAGGATATTGCCGAGCATGTAGCCGTATGTGATGTATGTCAGAGAGTGAAGGCAGAACATCAGAAGCCAGCAGGATTACTGCAGCCTATGCCGATACCCGAATGGAAGTGGGATAAGCTTGGCATGGATTTTATAACCGGATTATCCAGGACCCGATCGGGATATGATTCTATCTGGGTAGTAGTGGATCGCTTGACCAAGGTAGCTCACTTTATCCCAAAACCACCTATACAAGTGCGAAGTTGGCCAAGATATACATGACCAGAATCGTATGTCTGCACGGAGTTCCGAGGACCATCGTATCAGATAGAGGAACACAATTTACTTCAAAGTTTTGGCATCAGTTGCACCAGACTTTGGGTACCAGGCTGGAGTTCAGCACAGCTTTTCACCCATAGATAGATGGACAGACCGAGAGAGTCAATCAGATTCTGGAGGACATGTTGAGAGCTTGTGCGCTAGATTATGGATCTAGTTGGGATGATAATTTCCCATACGTGGAGTTCTCGTACAACAACAGCTACCAGGCCAGTTTGAAGATGGCACCGTTTGAAGCCCTGTATGGAAGTAGATGCCGAACCCCGTTGATGTGGGATGAAGTTGGAGACCATCAGTTGTTTGGACCGGATTTGATTAAGGAATCTGAAGAGAAGGTTAAGCTGATTCGAGATAGACTGAAGGTAGCTCAGTCCCGACAGAAGAGTTATGCAGATTCAAAACGCAAGGAGGTAGTCTATGAAATCGGAGACAGAGCATATCTGCGAGTGTCGCCTCTGCGAGGAGTTAAGTGTTTTGGAGTCAAGGGAAAGTTAGCCCCGAGATTTGTGGGACCATACCGAGTTTTGGAACGTATGGGAGAGGTTGCCTACAAGTTGGAGTTACCCGAAGGACTGTCGGGAGTTCATGATGTGTTTCACGTTTCCCAGTTGAAGAAGTGCCATGCAGAGATGGCCGATATTACTCTAAGAGATAGAGTGCCCCTGGAAGCAATTCGGTTAGACAGTGATTTGACATATGAGGAGAAACCAGTCAAGATTCTCGAATTTGCCAGCCGAGTTACTCGCAGCAAGGTTATCAAGTTTTGCAAAGTTCAGTGGAGCCACCATACCGAGGATGAAGCCACCTGGGAAAGAGAGGATGATCTACGCAAGGACCACCCACACCTATTTTCTAGCGAACCCGAATCTCGAGGACGAGATTCATCCTAAGGGGGGTAGGTTTGTAACATCCCAAATTTTCAATTTGGAATGTTATACATAGGTCATTCATGCATATCATATTTTATTGCTTTTCGTTTCGCGATCCTCGAAATTCTAAGCAACTCAAGGACCCTCGGAGGGAGTTGGGGATTTCACGTTTTTCATATTTGAATTTTATCAAATATTGAAACAAGGATCATTTTGGTTTTAATTAATTTTTCTCTCCAAAAATATTTCATATCAGAATATATGAGAGGAGATAATATGACTTCTCCAAAATAAATGAAATATTGGAGGAAAAATATTAAAATCAAATAAATATATTTTATTTGGGTTTTATTGCTATTTTATTTGAATTAGGAAAAATATGCGTTTTTCAAGATTGCATTAGAGTCCTAAATAAATGTTCATTTTGTCCGCTATTTTATTAGAGGACGGGGAAAATTTATTTCAGGATTTTTGGAGTCCGTTTAGTATTTCTTTTCTTTGTTTTTCTGCGCGTCGGTATATATATTTTTTAAAAAAGTGAACCGCCTTACGGGGCCGTGTCCGCCTGGGACACCGACACGGCTGGCTTTATAAGCCGAGGCCCCGAGGCCCCAGCCCACCTTGCACCGTGCCCCAAACCCTAGGCCGCCGCCGCCGCGTCCACCGCCCGCCTAGCTCGCCTCGCGCCACCGCGTCCGCCGCCCGCCTAGGTCGCCTCGCGCCGCCGCCCGTGCCGGAGCCCGCCGCCGCCCACGCCGGAGCCCGCCGCCCTGCCTAGCCGGACCACCGCCGGAGGTAGCCGCCGCCGCCGCCGTTCGTCGCCGTTTTTCTTTTCTTTTCCGGTTAACCGTTCGTTTTTTTAGAAAACCTAGATTCGTTTTTTTAGATCGGTTCGGTTTTCTGCGGTTTAGTTAAATAGCGGATGTTCGTCCGTACGTTCGCTTTAACGAATGCCGTTCACCTGTTAGTCACAGACAGCGAACGTTCGTTCGTTAGCCTGTTCGTCAGTTTTTCTTTTTCCAGGGTTTTTCGCGATTATTTTCGAGCACGATTTCTGCCTTGATTTTCGTTTTAGTTTATCTTTTCGCTCGTTTATCGGAATCAGGCGATTCAAGCGCCTAGATCTTCGTCTCGAAACCCTCTTTATGTTTAACCAACTTGAACAAGATTTTGATACTGTAAAATTTGACTTTAGTCTAGAATAGTAATCGGATCTTGTTTCTTTCGCAGTTTGAGTTTCGTTGCTCCGTTTGATTTGATTCTTTTTGCAAACCGGAGTTCTACAGTTGAACTTTCTGGTTAGATCTTCTTATTTGAGATTTACCCATGCATCTCTGCTTGGTTGCTTATGTATGCTATTGTTTGTTTGCGATAGAATTTCCGGAGTGCGAAGCGTGCTACTACGAGTCTTTAGGATTTGCGGATCGTCAGCAAGGCAAGTAACACATTGATCATACTCTTTTCATACCCAATTTTTATGCATTAGTTTCAACCCTCAAACATTGAATGATTAGGATGTGATTAACCTGTGGGTACCGGGAAGTAGATGATGAGGTAGAACCTATTACCTGTTTTATTATCAAACCCTTGGGAGTTACTTCTACGTTATGCTTATATTGCCATGCTATGCTCCTAGACGTGGTTAGGTTTGAGTGAATCCATGACAGATGTGAGATTATTAATTAATGGTTCAATTTAAGGTAGCAACTTTACTACACATCTGGGTGGATTGTTGGTTTTGGGCACCTGGGGTTATACCAGTGTTATCCTAGGAGATCCCTGGGTTATACCGTGTGATCCTCCTACGGTCCGCCACCCAGGCTCAAAGAGATCATAAGATTATTCATGCTAGAAACTTCCGTGTGCAGCCACAAGCCATTATGGGCTCTGGCATAGTTGAGTAGGTTGCGTGACCTCTTCCAGTGGTAGGCTAGCAGATGTAGGGGATGTAGGTTGGTACTGTCTACCCGGGGTTAGAGTTAATGCTTCTGAAAGACTGTGACTCGGTTATCCGTTTCTCAAACACCGTGTAGTGCGAGAAATCAAACGGAGGAGATCGAGTCTTGTGGGGAAAAGTGCGCAAACCTCTGCAGAGTGTATACACTAATCATGGTTAGCCGTGTCCCCGGTTATGGACATCTTGAGTATCTAGTTCTTGGATTATCATATGGTTCTCATCACTCTAAATTAATTTGGTTGGGTTGTTAATTACTTTTAATTGGGATTGAGATGGGGGTACCATTCTCAATGTTTCAACTACCATGATAGTTTAATAAAATCTATTCCTTTGTTGTAGGGAAAAATTGGCTTTTCGCAAAACATATTAACCATAGAGCCTCCACCAGCCATATATGCATGTAGTGATAGCATTCATTCTGTTCATTACTCTACTGTGTTACTATGCCAGCATATTCCATGTGCTGGCCCGTTTTTGGGCTGCAACGTATCATGTTGCAGACTTTTCAGACGAGGAGCAAGGTTCGCTAGGCCGTTGTCGTGCACTCAGCTATGCCGTTGGAGTTGATGGACTCACTTTATCTTCCAAGCTTTCCGCTGTTATCTTATTTAGATGGCCTTAAGCCATATTTATTGTATTAAGTTCTCATTTGGAGACATTCGATGTAATGAGTGTGTGATAGCTACTCTGTTATAAATCCTTCGAGTACTGTGTGTGTCAGCATTACCGATCCAGGGATGACACTTATGCACAGAGACTTGACCGTCTGAGGTCGGGTCGCTACAGCAACCACAGAAGCATAAGCACTTCCATCAACTGGAGTTTTTTCTTTCCCGATATCCTTCACAATTCGAAGTGTGTCACAAACCGGAGGCATAAAAACTTTCAGGACATGTGGGCAGAAAAACTTCTTTTTTGTAAGCTGTTCGATGGCAAACATGATCCATGGAGTATACGGCTTCAAGACTTGGGCACTATCAGCTGCATATGCCAAGTTCCGAGTGAAAAGATCTGGAATATCAAAGCGAATGCCATTCGATATAGCATTGAGAGCATTTGCCACAATGCCTTGAACAGTTTCTGGCATGTTGGTTGGATTGATGGAATTGCAAAGAATGTAGAACAACACCTTGTTCTCATATGACAGATTCTTGGGATTGGCTTTAGCACATGCATCACCTACCAGCTTGGGGTCCATCAGCATATGAAGTTCAGTATCCGACACTTCCCACCAGTGGAGCCTATGTTCATGAGTTTCATCAAACTCATACCGAGGGAGATTCAACAGAGCTAGAAACTGGCCAGCTGAGCACTTGATCTTTTTGTCCTCATTCATCCATTCGAGAACCCATGTACTGTTATCCACAAGATCTCCTGAGATATAAAGTGTGGTGAAGAACTGAACGATAACTTCACGATTCCAGCCATGATTGAATCGGAGGAGGCTCTTCAGGAACACATGTTCAATTTGCTAAATGGTGTGATGAAAGCAAGGTAAACTTTCGAGCTCATCAAAGTCCAAGATTTTATGTGAAGATGTTATTCTTGCAGAACAGGATACAAGCATAATATACCGCTTGCTTTTTGGTCCAAAATCTAGGTGACATGAAAGTCCTTTCTGAAGGAAATATGCCCTAGAGGCAATAATAAAATTGTTATTTTATATTTCCTTATATCATGATAAATGTTTATTATTCATGCTAGAATTGTATTAACCGAGAACTTGATACATGTGTGGATACATAGACAAAACACCGTGTCCCTAGTAAGCCTCTACTAGACTAGCTCGTTAATCAAAGATGGTTAAGTTTCCTAACCATAGACATGTGTTGTTATTTGATGAACGGGATCACATCATTAGGAGAATGATGTGATGGACATGACCATCCGTTAGCTTAGCATATTGACCGTTCAGTTTTATTGCTATAGCTTTCTTCATGTCATATACATATTCCTTTGAATATGAGATTATGCAACTCCCGGATACCGGAGGAATACCATGTGTGCTATCAACGTCACAACGTAACTGGGTGATTATAAAGATGCTCTATAGGTATCTCCGAAGGTGTTTGTTGGGTTGGCATAGGTCAAGATTAGGATTTGTCACTCCGTCTATCGGAGAGGTATCTCTGGGCCCTCTTGGTAATACACATCATACGAAGCCTTGCAAGCAAAGTGACTAATAGTTAGTTACAGGATGATGTATTACGGAATGAGTAAAGAGACTTGCCAGTAACGAGATTGAACTAGGTATGAAGATACCGACGATCGAATCTCGGGCAAGTAACATACCGACAGACAAAGGGAATTACGTATGTTGTCATAAAGGTACAACCGATAAAAGATCTTCGTGGAATATGTAGGAATCAATATGGGCATCTAGGTTCCGCTATTGGTTATTGACCGGAGAGGTGTCTTGGTCATGACTACATAATTCTCGAACCCGCAGGGTCGCACGCTTAACGTTCGTTGACGCTAGAGTAGTATTGGGATATTTGATGAGTGGTAACCAAATGTTGTTCGGAGTCCCGTATGAGATCCCGGACATCATGAGGAGTCTCGGAATGGTCGAGAGGTAAATATTTATATATGGGAAGTCATATTTTGGGTTCCGAAAAAAGATGCACTTTTTTCGGTATTGTACTGGGAAGCTCTAGAAGGTTCCAGAGGATTCCGGAGGGGTCCGGAGGTCCACAAGTGATTCCACCACGACCCAAGGGCTAGCATGGGCTGCAGGGAGGCTCCCTGGCCTTATTGGGCTAGGCGCACCAAGTCCTCAAAAGCCCATGTGGCTAGGAAAGGCAAAAAAGGAAGGAGTCCTAGTAGGAATAGGATTGGACTTGGAGTCCAAGTCCTCCCCCCCTTAGCTGCGCCCTAGGGCTTGGAGGGGTTGTTTAACACGCCCCTCCACCTATATATATAAAGGGGAGGGGGTGCCCCAAGAGAACACACCAAGCCCTTGGCGTCCCTCTCTCTCCCGTTACTCCGTAGTTCCACCGCCTCGTCCCGGCGACGCTTAGCGAAGCGTTGTCGGTGTTCCACCACCACCATCACCACCATGCCGTCGTGTTGGTTGTGATCCCATCTACTTCTCCTCTCCCGCTTGATGGATCAAGAAGGAGGAGATGCCATCGAGCCGCACGTGTGCTAAACTCGGAGGTGTCGTCCGTTCGGCACTAGATTGGATGGATCGTGATCGGATCACGAAGAGTATGACTACATCAACTGCGTGATAAATGCTTCCGCTTAATGGTCTATGAGGGTACATAGACACACTCTCCCGTCTCGTTGCTATACATCTCCTAGATATATCTTGCGTGAGCGTAGGATTTTTTTTGAAATTACATGCTACGTTTCCCAACAGTGGCATCCGAGCCAGGTCTATGCGTAGATGATATGCACGAGTAGAACACAAAGAGTTGTGGGCGGTGATAGTCATACTGCTTACCACCAACGTCTTATTTTCATTCAGTGGTATTGTTGTATGAAGCAGCCCGGGCCAACCTTACATGACCACGTTCATGAGACCGGTTCCACTGACAGACATGCAACTAGGTTTGCGTAAAGGTGGCTGGCGGGTGTCTGTTTCTCCAACTTTAGTTGAATCAAATTTGAATACGGCCGGTCCTTGTTGAAGGTTAAAACAACAAACTTGACGAAACACCGTTGTGGTTTTGATGCGTAGGTAAGAACGGTTCTTACTAGAAGCCCGTAGCAGCCACGTAAAACTTGCAACAACAAAGTAGAGGACGTCTAACTTGTTTTTGCAGGGCATGTGTGATGTGATATGGTCAAGACATGATGTGATATACGTTATTGTATGAGATGATCATGTTTTGTAAAAGTTATCGGCAACTGGCAGGAGCCTTATGGTTGTCACTTTATTGTATGAAATGCAAACGCCATGTAATTAATTGCTTTACTTTATCACTATGCGTTAGCGATAGTTGTAGAAGAAATAGTTGGTGAGACGACCACGACGCTACGATGGAGATCAAGGTGTCAAGCCGGTGATGATGGAGATCGTGACGGTGCTTTGGAGATGGAGATCAAAGGCACAAGATGATGATGGCCATATCATGTCACATATTTTGATTGCATGTGATATTTATCTTTTATGCATCTTATTTTGCTTAGTACGACGGTAGCATTATAAGATGATCCCTTACTAAAATTTCAAGGTATAAGTGTTCTCCCTGAGTATGCAGCGTTGCGACAGTTCATTGTGTTGAGACACCACGTGATGATCGGGTGTGATAGGCTCTACGTTCACATACAACGGGTGCAAGATTATTTTGCACATGCGGAATATCGGGTTAAACTTGACGAGCCTAGCATGTACATACATGGCCTCGGAACACTGGAGACCGAAAGGTCGAAGGTGAATCATATAGTAGATATCATCAACATAGAGATGTTCACCATTGAAGACTACTCCATCTCACGTGATGATCGGACATGGTTTAGTTGATGTGGATCACGTGATCATTTAGATGACTCGAGGGATGTCTATCTAAGTGTGAGTTCTTAAGTAATTTGATTAATTGAACTTAATTTATCATGAACTTAGTCCTGATAGTTTTTGCATATCTATGTTGTAGATCAATAGCTCGCATTGTAGCTCCCCTATGTTTTTGATATGTTCCTAGAGAAAACTAAGTTGAAAGATGATAGTAGCAATGATGCGTACTGGGTCCGTAACTTGACGATTATTCTCATTGCTGCATAGAAGAATTATGTCCTTGATGCACCACTAGGTGACAAACCTATTGCAGGAGCAGATGCAGACGTTATGAACGTTTGGCAAGCTCGAAATGATGACTACTTGATAGTTTAGTGCGCCATGCTTTACGGCTTAGAGTCAGGACTTCAAAAACGTTTTGAATGCCACGGAGCATATGAGATGTTCCAAGAGCTAAAATTGGTATTCCAGACTCATGCCCATGTCGAGAGGTATGAGACCTCTGACAAGTACTTTGCCTACAAGATGGAGGAGAATAGCTCAACCAGTGAGCATGTGCTCAGAATGTCTGGGTACTACAATCACTTGAATCAAGTGGGAGTTAGATAGTGATTGACAAAGTTCTCTAGTCACTATCACCAAGCTACTAGAACTTCGTGATGAACTATAATGTGCAAGGGATAACATAAAAGATTCCCGAGCTCTTCGCGATGCTGAAATCGGCGAAGGTAGAAATCAAGAAAGAGCATCAAGTGTTGATGGTTAACAAGACCACTAGTTTCAAGAAAAGGGGCAAAGGAAAAGATCGGGAACTTCAAGAAGAATGACAAGCAAGTTGCCACTCTCGCGAAGAAGCCCAAAGCTAGACCTAAGCCTGAAACTGAGTGCTTCTACTGCAAAAGGAATGGTCACTGGAAGCGGAACTACCCCAAATACTTGGTGGATAAGAAGGATTGCAAAGTGAACAAAGGTATATTTGATATACATGTTATTGATGTGTACTTTACTAGTGTTCATAGTAACCCCAGGGTATTTGATACCAGTTCAGTTGCTAAGATTAGTAACTAGAAATAGGAGTTGCAAAATGAACAGAGACTAGTTAAGGGCGAGGTGACGATGTGTGTTGGAAGTGATTCCAAGGTTGATAAGATCACCATCACACACTCCCTCTACCTTCGGGATTAGTGTTGGACCTAAATAAATGTTATTTGGTGTTTGCGTTGAGCATGAATATCATTGGATCATGTTTATTGCAATACAGTTATTCATTTAAGTCAGAGAATAATTGTTGTTCTGTTTACATGAATAAAACCTTCTATGGTCATACACCCAATGAAAATGGTTTATTGAATCTCGATTGTTGTGATACACATATTCATAATATTGATGCCAAAAGATGCAAAGTTGATAATGATAGTGCAACTTACTTGTGGCACCGCCGTTTAGGTCATATTGGTGTAAAGCGCATGAAGAAACTCCATGCGGATGGATTTTTGGAATCACTTGATTATGAATCATTCGATACTTGCGAACCATGCCTCATGGGCAAGATGACTAAAACTCCGTTCTCCGGAACAATGGAGCGAGCAAATGACTTATTGGAAATAATACATACCGATGTATGCGGTCCGATAAGTGTTGAAGCTCGCGGCGGGTATCGTTATTTTCTGACCTTCACAGATGATTTGAGCAGATATGGGTATATCTAGTTAATGAAACACAAGTCTGAAACATTTGAAAAGTTCAAAGAATTTCAAAGTGAAGTGGAGAATCATCGTAGCAAGAAAATAAAGTTTCTATGATCTGATCGCGGAGGCGAATATTTGAGTTACGAGTTTGGCCTTCATTTAAAACAATGTGGAATAGTTTCACAACTCACGCCACCTGGAACACCACAGTGTAATGGTGTGTCTGAACGTCGTAACTGTACTTTATTAGATATGGTGCGATCTATGATGTCTCTTACCGATTTAGCACTATCGTTTTGGGTTATGCATTAGAGACAGCTGCATTCATGTTAAATAGAGCACCGTCTAAATCCGTTGAGACGACACCGTATGAATTGTGGTTTGGCAAGAAACCTAAGCTGTCGTTTCTTAAAGTTTGGTGTTGCGATGCTTATGTGAAAAAGATTCAGCCAGATAAGCTCGAACCCAAATGGGAGAAGTGCGTCTTCATATGATACCCAAAAGAAACTGTTGGGTACACCTTCTATCACAGATCCGAAGGCAAGATCTTTGTTGCTAAGAATGATCCTTTCTAGAGAAGGAGTTTCTCTCAAAAGAAGTGAGTGGGAGGAAAGTGGAACTTGATGAGGTAATTGTACCTTCTCTCGAATTGGAAAGTAGCTCATCACAGAAAACCATTCCCGTGATGCCTACACCAACTAGAGAGGAAGCTAATGATAATGATCATGAAACTTAAGATCAAGTTACTACAGGACCTCGTAGGTTGAATGGAGCACGTTCCACACCAGAGTGGTACGGTAACCCTGTTCTGGAAGTCATGTTACTAGACCATGACGAACCTACGAACTATGAAGAAGATATGATGAGCCCAGATTCTGATAAATGGCTTGAGGCCATGAAATCTGAGATAGGATCCATGTATGAGAACAAAGTATGGACTTTGGTAGACTTGCCCGATGATTTGTAAGCCATTGAGAATAAGTGGATATTCAAGAGGAAGATGGAAGTTGATGGTAGTGTCACTATCTACAAAGCTCAGATTGTCGCAAAAAGGGTTTCCACAAGTTCAAGGTGTTGACTACAATGAGATTTTCTCACTCGTATCGATGCTTAAGTCCGTCGGAATCATGTTAGCAATTGCCGCATTTTATGAAATCTGGCAAATGGATGTCAAAACTGCATTCCTTAAATGGATTTATTAAAGAAGAGTTGTATATGATGCAACCAGAAGGTTTTGTCAAGCCTAAAGGTGCTGATGAAGTGTGCAAGCTCCAGCGATCCATCTATGGACTGGTGCAAGCATCTCGGAGTTGGAATATATGCTTTGATGAGTTGATCAAAGCATATAGTTTTATACAGACTTGCGGTGAAGCCTTTATTTACAAGAAAGTGAGTGGGAGCACTACAACCTTTCTGATAAGTATATGTGAATGACATATTGTTGATCGGAAATGATGTAGAATTTTCTAGAAAGCATAAAGGAGTGTTTGAAAGGAGTTTTTTGAAGAAAGACCTCGGTAAAGCTGCTTACATATTGGGCATCAAGATCTATAGAGATAGATCAAGACGCTTGATAAGACTTTCGATGAGTACATACCTTGATAAGATTTTGAAGGAGTTCAAAATGGATCAGTCAAAGAAGGAGTTCTTGCCTGAGTTGTAAAGTATGAAGTTGAGTAAGACTCAAAACCCGACCACGGTAGAAGATAGAGAGAGAATGAAAGTCATTCCCTATGCCTCAGACACATGTTCTATAAAGTATGCCATGCTGTATACCAGACCTATTGTGTACCTTGCCATGAGTTTGGCAAGGGGGTACAATAGTGATCTAGGAGTAGATCACTGGACAGCGGTCAAAGTTATCCTTAGGTACCGAAAGAGGACTAAGGAAATGTTTCTCGGTTATGGAGGTGACAAAGAGTTTGTCGTAAAGGGTTACGTTGATGCAAGCTTTGACACTGATCCGGATGACTCTGAGTCTCAATATGGATGCATATTGAAAGTGGGAGCAATTAGTTAGAGTAGCTCCGTGCAGAGCATTGTAGACATAGAAATTTGCAAAATACATACGGATCTGAATGTGGCAGATCCGTTGACTAAACATCTCTCACAAGCAAAACATGATCACACATTAGTACTCTTTGGGTGTTAATCACATAGCGATGTGAACTAGATTATTTACTCTAGTAAACTCTTCGGGTATTTGTCACATGGCGATGTGAACTATGGGTGTTAATCACATAAAGATGTGAACTATTGGTGTTAAATCACATGGCGATGTGAACTGGATTATTGACTCTAGTGCAAGTGGGAGACTGAAGGAAATATGCCCTAGAGGCAATAATAAAGTTGTTATTTTATATTTCCTTATATCATGATAAATGTTTATTATTCATGCTAGAATTGTATTAACCGGAAACTTGATACATGTGTGGATACATAGACAAAACACAGTGTCCCTAGTAAGCTTCTACTAGACTAGCTCGTTAATCAAAGATGGTTAAGTTTCCTAACCATAGACATGTGGTGTCATTTGATGAATGGGATCACATCATTAGGAGAATGATGTGATGGACATGACCCATCCCTTAGCTTAGCATATTGATCGTTCAGTTTTATTTCTATAGCTTTCTTCATGTCATATACATATTCCTTTGACTATGAGATTATGCAACTCCCAGATACCGGAGGAATACCTTGTGTGCTATCAAAAGTCACAACGTAGCTGGGTGATTATAAAGATGCTCTACAGGTATCTCCGAAGGTGTTTGTTGGGTTGTCATAGATCAAGATTAGGATTTGTCACTCCGTCTATCAGAGAGGTATCTCTGGGCCCTCTTGGTAATACACATCATAAGAAGCCTTGCAAGCAAACTCACTTTGTAGCAAAACAATACTGTTTAAGTATTTAATAGGATTAGTGTTATTTCCTTTAGTTTTAATTGTTTTAAATTATTTCCTTTAGTCACTTTTTACAAGTTTTAATTAGTTTCTGTTAAGTTATCAGTAGCCATTTTATTTGTTGTTGAAAATATTTTTATTATTTTGTTTCGTTTGGTTTGAAAGAAAACTTGTTTTGAGCATAAGTGGAGTTTTATAAATGATTTTAAGTTGATTCTTTTTGCGTATAATTTTTTAGGTGATTTTATTTCTGTTATTTTAATAAAACTTTATTTTTCTTTCTGCTAAAATTTTATTAGTTGCACAAAACTATTTATAGTTTGTTTTACTTTAGTAAAGCTTTTCAATTGAGTTTTTGGTGATTTCTTTGGTTTGCATTTATTTTTCTTTGATTGTTTTATGTATTGCTTTATTATTAGTTTTACTTGCTGTTATAGTGTTATTTTGTATGGTGGTATGCTTATGTATGACTTGTTTGTTTTGATAGATTATCCAGAGTGTGAGGCTTGTTATTACGAGTCTTTACAGTTTCAAGATCGTCAGCAAGGCCAGTTCACTTTGATCATGTCTCTCAATTACCCATGTTTTATTGCATTAGTAGTTCCTTTCCACCATGAACAAGTAGGATACTGAGCTTGAACTTCAAGTAGTATCATGAGGTAGGAGAAAACACGATACCCCTATTACCAATGCCAGGGAAGGGACGTTACTTCATAATTGCTATGCTCTAGTAGACGGGGATTGGTTGTGAGATTTCAGGAGTGTTGTGAGGTTAAGTAATTCAAGACCTGCATGATGATCAAGAATTCAAGACTTCAAGGACTCAATATAGCTCTGGGTGGAATGGAATGTGTCTGACAGCCTGATATCTATCATGGTTATGCTCGGGAATCTTGGTATCTACCTGTGATCATCCCGACGGAATGCCACCCAGGCTCAAAGAGATGGATGGATACTTCAAGGCCGGAAAGCTTACATGTGCAACCGCAAGCCATTATGGGCTCTGGCTTGGTTGACCTTAGTCGTGACTCTGGCTGGTCAGATTGCTAACAGATGTAGACAAACGGTAGGATTGGATGGGCACTGACATCTGTTGGAGGATCGCTCTGGAAGACCATGTTTCGATAGTCATGTTCTCAAACACCACGCAGTGCGACGACATAATGGGAGGGATCAAATCTTGCAGGTAAAGTGTACAAGACTCTACAAAGTAACAATCTAACCGATTAGCCGTGTCCCCGGTTACGGACATCATGAGCACCGAAGATGATACTATCAGCCAGTCTCAACACAGTTAATTATAATGAGTGGGTTTATTAATAATTTTGGGATATGAGAATTGGTTGGCGGAACCATCTCAGTAACAACCAAGTTTTGTAGTAATATTTGCATTTGCCTCCTTTGTTGTAGGGAAAAATCTGCTTTCGCGAAAATTATAAACTCAGAGCCCTACCTGCCATATTTGCATATAGTATAGAGATATTATTTTATCAGTCTCTCTTGTGACTTGTTGGCTTATTCAAAATGCCGACCTACTCGGCTGCAATGTCTCATGTTGTAGAGTATTGTTCCGACTAGGAGTGAGGACATGTTCTACGCTTGGTGATATGCCCTTGGATTCGGATGGACTCTTTATCATCTACGTCTTCCGCAGTAGTTTATCTAATGACTTGGCCTTCAGCCAATTTATTATTTTTGTAATAAAGACTCTATATGACAGTCGATGTAATAAAGTAGGTGTGATTGAACTTTGATATATACATTGATGTACTGTGTGTGCCAGCATGATCTTGGGATGGTACAGATACACAGAGACTTGACCATTTCAGGTTGGGTCGCTACATCCTCTTTGGTGAGCTTGACATTTTTAGCTTCAACTTCCTTTTTCTTCACTTCTCTTTCTTTGCATTACACCTTAGCCTTCGCCCTCTTGGCAACTTCCTCGGAGAAATCCGCGACGGATTTGCGGGAGTCAGGGTGTGCATTAGCGGGAGGAGGTGGACTGACTTTATCATCATCTAGACCAAGGCAACCATCAACAATGCAATCGTTCCAAGGTGGATTGAAAGAAAATAGGATATAATATTTCATGCGAAGGTTTTCATATCGGAACCATTTGCCAGCCCAATGATGTCGGATACGTTGCAACCTGGTGTTGCGATCATTTGTGGATTCTCCTTCTGGTGGAGTTCTATAACTGTCGGGATCAAACATCTCAGCAGAGGTGTTTTTTCTCGACCACGACCACCTTTCTTGGGCTTACCATCGGAGAAGATGGTAAGTGCATTGGTGACCGCATCATCATCGTTAGATTGAGTGTTGGCAGATGGAATTTCTTCCTCAATTTCCTTAGATTCAGATTCTTGATTCTTCTTCAGCACCTTGGGAGGTTTCGAAGATTTTCTTCCACCAGTCATGCGGAACCTTTCAGACTTGGAGGGATACTGAGGCAAATCACTGTCTGAAACTGTGTGTTCCTCCGAACTAGAACTCATGACACTTCTGAAACAAAATAGATGTGAGGGGAAAGTAGACAGGGTCACAAGCATGCATAGAGATTTTTGACAGGAAAAACACTTTTTGAGAGGACTGAAAAACATTGAACAGTTAATTGAAGATCTCATTGATAGATTTCATTCTGACCGTAGTTATTACCATGATTCACATGGACGGATGAAAAACTATCTAATCTAGCACCAACTAAGCATGAACCCTAGATCGAGAGGACCAGTACAAGGGAAAAGCTACAAACCGTACATGGTAAATCTTAGGGATTCCTAAAGATATACAAACACGACTTAAAATAACTAAAAATAGCATCGGTAAGAACTGCTCTATGAATGAAAGACAAGAGAGATGCAACTGCAGATTCAAGCACCCTAACTTGGCCACTAGAATCAACTACGACATTGCGGGAGGGAGGATTACCACACCGGTGTGATCAAAAGTGATGAGCTTCCACCGGAGTTCCACGGCGGAGCTCCTCTCTGGAGTTGCTTCGAGCACAGGTTCGGATGGAGATTGAGCAAGGGTTTGAGGGAAATTAGAGGCACACTAAAGCAGGAAGATGGAAGGAGGGAGTATTTATAGCCTGAGTGCTAACCCACCACTCCGAGATCCAAGGCCCAGAGATGCGGGATGTTCCGCATTCGATGAACACGATTGACATGGATAAGATCGTGGGCACATGACGACGGTTATCTAAGCAGATATCAGGAAGTGGAGTGGTCCATCGAAAGGTTTGAACAAAGAATAAGCCAAATTTAGATAAAGTTCGAAGATCATTTCTTTCACAACCAAGGATGTTGGAGAGAGATTTTCTTCAGGTCAAATTGCATACTTGTGACAGACATCATAGTCTAGAAGAGAGCAGATGAGAGGGAAAACATGGTCCTGAACAAAACACTCGGTCAAAGGATAGAGAACACTCAAGGCAATAACTATGAGTTAGTTGTTGATCGGACAAAGCATAAAAATGCAGCAAACAAGAAACAAACAGACACTGAGAACTCAAAGCGAAAGAAAAACGCAACACCAACAAATAGCTTCTCAGGGCAGGGGAGAGAGGCAGGCGCCCTCGAGAAGATTCTTGCAAATGGGTTAGTTTGCTTTCACCACCCACACCTGCATGGGAAATGAAGACCTTTTCTGGATTTTTTGTGCAGGGAATGTTTTCCTTTGAAGTCCTTCGTGGCTTGTCTTTTCATTGCGAGAATAGTCATGTGAGTAAGTGTTGAAGTTGTTTCCTTAGACATGGATATAACAGCTTGAAGAAATACGCATGTATTCCTTCTGATGAAGATTATGCCAGTACTCATTCGAGGGTGTGACATATTTTTTCTTCAGATGCTTATCCTGCATGGTTAGACTAGTAGTTGTAGGTAATGTGTCAATGGAATATTTCTTTACCCAAATTTGCTTCTTTGGTGATCGAGACCTATAGTTAGGCCCAATATATCGAGCAAAGACCTTACCATCCTGTTGTTTAAATAGTTTGTAGTTGTAGTCATCTGACTCGTCAGGACCAACAGGGATGGGACAGTCATATCTGGAGAGACGAGCTGGTTGGAGAGTATTGTTCGAGGCACGAACCCAGCTAGTGTCAGGATACTGTTCGGGAGTCAAGTATGTTCCATCAACATTGAGTTTCCTTTCAAAACCTAGACCTTCTTTTCTTGGATTTTTGTGCAGTATCGACTTCTTGAGAACTTCACACAGGGTTTGATGCCCTTTGAGACTTTTTAGCATTCCCATCTCAAGAAGAGTCCTAAGCCTGAAATTTTCATCAGAGATAGCAACAATTTCCTTAGAAGAGGCATTAGTGATAACATTCGTACTAGTTGCATTGTTGTCGATGACAACAGTGGAAGTTTCAGCGGTGGAGTCAGCATTGCTACGCTACAAATATTTTAGGCAAGGCGGCACACAATCATCAGGAAGCTTTTCAGATTGCTCATCGAAGAGAAAAGCCTTTTCTTTAGCAAGCATGTTATAAGACTCTTTAAGTGACTCAACTTCTTGATTCCTGCCGAGGAGTTCATCTGATAATTCCTCGAAGTCTACTGCGAGAGAATTATATCAGTTGGAAAGATCATCAGTAGTTGAGGAGAGAGCATCACGCTCCTCGGTCAACTCTTGATTTTTCTGCATCTCTTCGACCAGTAATCCTTCAGATTTCCTTAGATTTTCTCAAGTTTCTCAAGTTCATCTTGTTGAGATTTAGCAATTTTAACAAGTTTGGCATAAGCTATGTTGTCTGAGGAAAATTCATTTCGAGACCTGTGATGTTTAGATGATACCTGTTCCTTCAAAGTTTTTGCCATGAGGCAAAGATGTGAAGGTACATCGTAACTTGATGCATCATCATCAGTATTTGCCTCAGAATAATATACGGAGGGTTCCATAGCGAGAAAGCATTCCCCCCATCCTGACCTTTGTAGAATCTTTCTGTATCAGATTCAAACTATGATGATCCATCTTCAGAGTCCATAGTCATTCCGGCACAAGTGCTAGCCAGTTGTGACATTCTCTTCATGTTTGATTCAATGATTCCTCTTCATGCGTTAGTGACTGGTCTCCTGGAATATGAGGAAGACGATTCTCCATTCTTCTAAAGCTTAGTGTGACGGTTCATATGAGTGAATCCTGAACAGTTAAGGGAAAGCCATCTGTTGCTTGGTTTTCGGCTCATATCCCAGCTAGGGCAGTCAGCTATAAAGTGACCATATTGCTTGCACTTGAAGCACTTCATTTCCTTCGGAGGTAGTCTCTTAGTGGACTTGGATGATTCTCCTTCATCTGTGTTTGATAGAGTTAGATCCTGCCTTCGTAGGTTATTTAGTCTTTCCGTGAGCATTTCAAGTTCCCTTGTGACTGAGTGTTGATTCTAAACATCTTCTTCATCTTGGGAGCTACCATAATGTGAAAGAATTTCTCCTTTGCTTTCTGAAGATGTATCTAGATGACCATTTTCTAGTTCCATCTTGTCTTCATGAATTGTTAATAGAGCCATGACCTCAACATAGTGAAGATCTGCAAAGTCCGGTCTTTGTTTGATTTTAGCGACGATTGGGTCAAAGGAGGCATCAAGAGCGATGAGCAACTTGTCAACAACATCTCTATCAGTGATATTTGTAGTTCCTCTTTGATGAAGCCTTTCAACAATATTTGTCCATCGATTGGTAAGTTCCATGGCACTTTCTTTTTGAAGACTTCTGAATTTGGCAAACATAGCACAAAGCATATCAGTGTGGGATTCTGTTCGAAGAATTATTCCGTTATGGACATTCTTTAAGCCATCCCAGAGTTGCTTTTCAGTTTCAATGTCTCTGAATGGAATGAACATTCCTCTTGACATGATCTCGCATATGATATCCTTTGGTTGTGCATTCAGGCGAATGTTAGCTTCATCTTCGGGAGTGGGTGTTTGCTACCTCTTGAGCACTGCGTTGGTTTTCCCTTGAAGAGGAAAGGGTGATGCAGCAAAGTAGCGTAAGTATTTCCCTCAGTTTTTGAGAACCAAGGTATCAATCTAGTAGGAGGCTACGCGCAAGTCCCTCGCACCTACACAAACAAATAAATCCTCGCAACCAACGCGATAAGGGGTTGTCAATCCCTACACGATCACTTATAAGAGTGAGATCTGATAGATATGATAGGATAATATTTTTGGTATTTTTATGATAAAGATGCAAAGTAAAATAAAAGCAAAGTAAAAAGCAACGGAAATAACTAAGTGTTGGAAGATTAATATGATGAAGATAGACCCGGGGGCCATAGGTTTCACTAGTGGCTTCTCTCAAGAGCATAAGTATTTTACGGTGGGTGAACAAATTACTGTTGAGCAATTGACAGAACTGAGCATAGTTATGAGAATATCTAGGTATGATCATGTATATAGGCATCACGTCCGAGACAAGTAGACCGACTCCTGCCTGCATCTACTACTATTACTCCACACATCGACCGCTATCCAGCATGCATCTAGAGTATTAAGTTCATAAGAACAGAGTAATGCCTTAAGCAAGATGACATGATGTAGAGGGATAAATTCATGCAATATGGTAAAAACCCCATCTTGTTATCCTCGATGGCAACAATACAATACGTGCCTTGCTGCCCCTACTGTCACTGGGAAAGGACACCACAAGATTGAACCCAAAGCTAAGCACTTCTCCCATTGCAAGAAAGATCAATCTAGTAGGCCAAACCAAACTGATAATTCAAAGAGACTTGCAAAGATAACCAATCATACATAAAAGAATTCAGAAGATTCAAATATTGTTCATAGATAAACTTGATCATAAACCCACAATTCATCGGTCTCAACAAACACACCGCAAAAGAAGATTACATCGAATAGATCTCCACGAGAGAGGGGGAGAACATTGTATTGAGATCCAAAAAGAGAGAAGAAGCCATCTAGCTAATAACTATGGACCCGAAGGTCTGAGGTAAACTACTCACACTTCATCGGAGAGGCTATGGTGTTGATGTAGAAGCCCTCCCTGATCGATGCCCCCTCCGGCGGAGCTCCGGAACAGGCCCCAAGATGGGATCTCGTGGGTACAGAAGGTTGCGGCGGAGGAATTAGGTTTTTGGCTCCATATCTGATCGTTTGGGGGTACGTAGGTATATATAGGAGGAAGGAGTACGTCGGTGGAGCAACATGGGGCCCACGATGGTGGAGGGCGCGCCGGGGGGGGGGTAGGCGCACCCCCTACCTCGTGGCTTCCTGGAAGCTTCCTTGACTTAGGGTCCAAGTCTCCTAGATCATGTTCGTTCCAAAAATCACGTTCCCGAAGGTTTCATTCCGTTTGGACTCCGTTTGATATTCTTTTTCTGCGAAACTCTGAAATAGGCAAAAAAACAGCAATTCTGGGCTGGGCCTCCGGTTAATAGGTTAGTCCCAAAAATAATATAAAAGTGAATAATAAACCCCAATAATGTCCAAAACAGAAGATAATATAGCATGGCGCAATCAAAAATTATAGATACGTTGGAGACGTATCAAGCATCCCCAAGCTTAATTCCTGCTCGTCCTCGAGTAGGTCAATGATAAAAACAGAATTTTTGATGCGGAATGCTACTAGGCATAATTTCAATGTAATTCTTCATAATTGTGGTATGAATATTCAGATCCGAAAGATTCAAGATAAAAGTTCATATTGACATAAAAATAATAATACTTCAAGCATACTAACTAAGCAATTATGTCCTCTCAAAATAACATGGCCAAAGAAAGTTCATCCCTACAATCATATAGTTTAGTCATGCTCCATCTTCGCCACACAAGAATGCTCTCATCATGCACAACCCCGATGAAAAGCCAAGCAATTGTTTCATACTTTAGTAATCTCAAACTTTTTCAACCTTCACGCAATATGTAACACCCCGGATGTAACTTTCCATATTTGTATCTCCAACTCTTGCCATTTTCGGCTATGTGCTATGATATTCCCTTCGTGGTCGGGTTTTGTTTTTCGTTTTGTATTTTGTCCATGTCATGCATTTCATATCATGTCATCATGTGCATTGCATTTGCATATGTGTTCGTCTCATGCATCCGAGCATTTTCCCCGTTGTCCGTTTTGCAATCCGGCGCTCCCACCTCCTCCGGCGCACCCCTCTTGTTTTCTTTCGTGAGCGGGTGTCAAACATTCTCAGAATGGACCGAGGCTTGTCAAGTGGCCCTAGTATACCACCGGGAGACCACCGGTCAACTTTCGTTCCATTTGGAGGTCGTTTGGTACTCCAACGGTTAACCGGGTCTCCGCAAAGTCCATTTGTGTGTGCAGCAAAACCCCCCTCTCTAAACAGCCCAAAACCCACCAAACTCTCTTCCATGCTCTAGGTCGTTCGATCATGATCGTGTGGGCGAAAACCGCACCTCATTTGGACTCTCCTAGCTCCCTCTAGCTATATATTTGCACCTCTCCCGATTTACGTTTGCAGTCCAAACCCTAACCTCGCCCTCCGGCGCCGCCGGACACGTCCGTACCCCACCGGACGAAGCCTCCAGCCACCCAGGCGCCGCCATGTGGCGCGTCCGCCGCCCCCGCGCCCCCGGCCCGCAGGCCCACGGGGAGCCCCCCCGAGCCCGTTCGCCGCTGCGCCCGCGCTTCGCCGCCGCCCTCCTCCTGCGGCCGCCCGACGCCGACGCCGCCCTCTGCCGCCGCCGCGCCGCCCTACGCCGCCGTCGTCGCCAGCCGCCGCCCGAGCCCGTCGGCGTGCTGCCGCGCCTCGCCGCCCCCGTGCTCCCGCACGCCGCCCCGCCCCCGAGCTCCGGCGACCCGCGCCGCCCTCTCCTCCATCTCCCTCCTCCGCTCCGGCCAGCAGCGACCCCAGCACCGGTGAGCCGCCTCGATCTCGATCCGATCTGGACGAAGCCTCAGGTTGACTTTCCCGAGACCCCGAAATATTCTGTCATTTTATTTTTACAGCATGTGCCCTTGTTCATAGCATCGTAACTCTCTGCACATAGCTCCGTTTAGCGCGTGTAATATATCGAAATGTTCGTCTCGTGATGCTCTACATTTTGTTCTATTGCACCATGTTCATTTGAGATCATCTCGATGCCCAAATCTCTGGTGCAAGTGTGCTAGTTGCTGTTATCTGCTGGTTCATATCAGAACTTGGAGATTTGTTATTTTTGTTGCATTTAATCTGTGCATCTTATGGGCATGAGCTCTACATGTGTTTTGTTGTATGCCATGCCATCTTTCCAGTGGTGTATACCATGTATTTTTTTGATCTGTGTGGTGACTAGCACAAGCATGCAAAATAGGCCCCGTAATGTTTCTGATTTCACAGACTAATTTCTCGCAAGTCTGTCTGCTGTTATTTTGTTGCCATGTAAACTTGATGCTACAGAGAGATCCATGCATATTTTGGTGATGTTCAGTAAGGATGATTTGTAGATATAGTTGTAATTGATCTATTCCTGCCCTTGTTTGCAATTATGGAGTGCCATAGCATGACGCAATTTTGCTCTACTTTTGCTATAAAATATTTCTGGCAGATTGTTTACATGTTATTCAATTTTGCCAAGCTTGTTGTAGTTGTTCCATACATGCTATGTACTTGCTCTTGCCATGGATAGCTTCATAAACATGCCATCTTGCTTTAAGTATGCTTGTTTTGTCATGCATTGCGTTGTGGTGAGTGCATCAAGCTCACCAAGATGCCTTTATATTATTGTTTCTGCCATGCTCTGTTTTCTGCTAAGTCTGAAACATGATAACGAAACTTGCTATGTTTACATGGTTGCCATCATATCTTCTGGTCCTTTTTGGCTTATGGTCAGTAAGGGACTTTTGTCATATGCATTTAGTAAAATACTGCGATGCCTTGTTTTGCTTTGTTAAGTTCCTGTAGCATGTTGATTTCGTGCTCTGAACATTGCTACCTGATGCTGTTTTCTGCCATGTCCAGTAATTTCACCAAGTCTGTGAACCTGTTATTTTTTGCACTTTTGCCATGCTTGTTTGAGCTTGTTATGTTGTGATCTAGCCGTAGCTCAGTGTTCCTCTTTTGTCAAGCATCTCCTGTAGATTACTTCCATATGCTTTGTTGCTACGTTGGAGTGCTGTAGCATTGTTACTTGTTACATTTTAAATGCTATCATGCTGTTAATTGCAGATTCGTGTCATTCTTGTTTTGCTTGCCATTTGCAAACCGTGCATCCGTTTCCGGTGATCTTTATATCGATTTCGATCGAAATCATCTCATCTTTCCAGTGGCATGCTTGGTTTGCCAAGTTACTGCCTTGTTCATCATTTTCCTTCCGGAGCACGCATATGCATCGCATATCATATCTCGCATATCATACATGTTTTGCATCATGTTGCTTGTGCATTTCTCGTGATTGATTGTGGTTCCATTGCTTGTGTTCTTGTCTTGGGTAGAGCCGGGAGACGAGTTCGTGAACGAGGAACCTGTTGAGTACGCTTACGAGGATCAAGCTTTCGACAACTCTGAGAACCTTGCAGGCAAGATGACCACCCCTCGAAATCACTTCTATCTTTGCTTTGCTAGTTGTTCGCTCTGTTGCCATGCTGCGCTACCTACCACTTGCTATATCATGCCTCCCATTTTGCCATGTCAGCCTCTAACCATCCTTTTCCTAGCAAACCGTTGTTTGGCTAAGTTACCGCTTTTGCTCAGCCCTTCTTATAGCGTTGCTAGTTGCAGGTGAAGATGAAGTTGGTTCCATGTTGGAACATGGATATGTTGGGATATCACAATATCTCTTATTATATTAATGCATCTATTGTTTTGGTAAAGGGTGGAAGGCTCGGCCTTATGCCTGGTGTTTTGTTCCACTCTTGCCGCCCTAGTTTCCGTCATACCGGTATTATGTTCCTTGAGTTTGCGTTCCTTACGCGGTTGGGGGATTTATGGGACCCCCTTGACAGTTCGCCTTGAATAAAACTCCTCCAGCAAGGCCCAACCTTGGTTTTACCATTTGCCACCTAAGCCTTTTTCCCCCGGGTTTTCTAGAGCCCGAGGGTCATCTTTATTTTAAACCCCCGGGCCAGTGTTCCTCTGAGTGCTGGTCCAAACTAGAGCCCTTTGCAGCGCCACCTTGGGGAAACTTGAGGTTTGGTTTTAGTTGTACGAACTGCTCATCCGGTGTGCCCTGGGAACGAGATATGTGCAGCTCCTATCGGGATTTGTCGGCACATTCGGGCGGCTTTGCTGGTCTTGTTTTACCATTGTCGAAATGTCTTGTAAACCGGGATTCCGAGACTGATCGGGTCTTTCCGGGAGAAGGTTTATCCTTCGTTGACTGTGAGAGCTTATGATGGGCTAAGTTGGGACACCCCTGCAGGGTATTATCTTTCGAAAGCCGTGCCCGCGGTTATGAGGCAGATGGGAATTTGTTAATATCCGGTTGTAGAGAACTTGTCACTTGACCTCAGCTAAAATACATCAACTGTGTGTGTAGCCGTGATGGTCTCTTCTCGGCGGAGTCCGGGAAGTGAACACGGTTTGAGTTATGAATGACGTAAGTAGGAGTTCAGGATCACTTCTTGGTCATTGCTAGAAGACGATCGTTCCGTTGCTTCTCTTCTCGCTCTCTTTTGTGTATGTTAGCCACCATATATGCTTATTGCCTGCTGCAGCTCCACCTCATTACACCTTCCTTTCCTATAAGCTTAAATAGTCTTGATCTCACGGGTGTGAGATTGCTGAGTCCTCGTGACTCACAGATTCTACCAAAACAGTTGCAGGTGCCGACGATGCCAGTGCAGATGATGGGATCGACCTCAAGTGGGAGTTCGATGAGGAACGGGGTCGTTACTATGTGTCTTTTCCTGATGACCAGTAGTGGAGCCCAGTTGGGACGATCGGGGATCTAGCATTTGGGGTTATCTTATTTTCATTTGGATCTTGACCGTAGTCGGTCTATGTGTGTATTTTGGATGATGTATGATTATATTTATGTATTGTGTGAAGTGGCGATTGTAAGCCAACTCTTTATCCCATTCTTGTTCATTACATGGGATTGTGTGAAGATGACCCTTCTTGCGACAAAACCACAATGCGGTTATGCCTCTAAGTCGTGCCTCGACACGTGGGAGATATAGCCGCATCGTGGGCGTTACACAATACATGAGCGTGAGCCATGGACATAGCACTATGGGTGGAATAGAATATGATGATGGGGGTTATGTGGAGAAGACAAAAAAGGAGAAAGTCTCACATCAACGAGGCTAATCAATGAGCTATGGATATGCCCATCGATTGATGTTAATGCAAGGAGTAGGGATTGCCATGCAACAGATGCACTAGAGCTATAAATATATGAAAGCTCAACAAAAGAAACTAAGTGGGTGTGCATCCAACTTGCTTGCTCACGAAGACCTAGGGCACTTGAGGAGGCCCATTGTTGGAATATACAAGCCAAGTTCTATAATGAAAAATTCCCACTAGTATATGAAAGTGACAAAACAAGAGACTCTCTATCATGAAGATTATGGTGCTACTTTGAAGCACAAGTGTGGTAAAGGATAATAACATTGTCCCTTCTCTCTTTCTGTCTCATTTTTTGGGCCTTCTCTTTTTTATGGCCTTTCTTTCTCTTTTTTTATTCCTCACTTGGGACAATGCTCTAGAAAATGATGATCATCACACTTCTATTTATTTACAACTCAATGATTACAACTCGATACTAGAACAAAGTATGACTCTATATGAATGCCTCCGGTGGTGTACCGGGATATGCAATGAACCAAGAGTGACATGTATGAAAAAATTATGAACGGTGGCTTTGCCACAAATACTATGTCAACTACATGATCATGCAAAGCAATATGACAATGATGAACGTGTCATGATAAACGGAATGGTGGAAAGTTGCATGGCAATATATCTCGGAATGGCTATGGAAATGCCATAATAGGTAGGTATGGTGGCTGTTTTGAGGAAGATATAAGGAGGTTTGTGTGTGAAAGAGCGTATCATATCACGGGGTTGGGATGCACCGGCGAAGTTTGCATCAACTCTCAATGTGAGAAAGGGCAATGCACGGTACCGAAGAGGCTAGCAATGATGGAAAGGTGAGAGTGCGTATAATCCATGGACTCAACATTAGTCATAAAGAACTCACATACTTATTGCAAAAATCTATAAGTCATCAAAAACCAAGCACTACGCGCATGCTCCTAGGGGGATAGATTGGTAGGAAAAGACCATCGCTCGCCCCCGAACACCACTCATAAGGAGGACAATCAAAGAACACCTCATGTTTCAAATTTGTTACATAACGTTTACCATACATGCATGCTACGGGACTTGCAAACTTCAACACAAGTATTTCTCAAATTCACAACTACTCAACTAGAACGACTTTAATATCACTACCTCCATGTCTCAAAACAACCATCAAGCATCAAACTTCTCTTAGTATTCAAAACACTCATAAGAAAGTTTTTACTAATCTTGAATACCTAGCATATTAGGTTTATTTAAGAAAATTACCATGCTATTTAAGACTCTCAAAATAATCTAAGTGAAGCATGAGAGATCAATAGTTTCTATAAAACAAATTCACCACCGTGCTCTAAAAGATATAAGTGAAGTACTAGAGCAAAAACTATATAACTCAAAAGATATAAGTGAAGCACATAGAGTATTCTAATAATTTCCGAATCATGTGTGTCTCTCTCAAAAGGTGTGTACAGCAAGGATTATTGTGGTAAACTAAAAAGCAAAGACTCAAATCATACAAGACGCTCCAAGCAAAACACATATCATGTGGTGAATAAAAATATAGCTCCAAGTAAAGTTACCGATGGAAGTAGACGAAAGAGGGGATGCCTTCCGGGGCATCCCCAAGATTTGGCTTTTTGGTGTCCTTAGATTATCTTTGGGTGCCATGGGCATCCCCAAGCTTATGCTCTTGCCACTCCTTGTTCCATAATCCATCAAATCTTTCACCCAAAACATGAAAACTTCACAACACAAAACTCAGCAGAAAATCTCATGAGCTCCGTTAGCGAAAGAAAACAAAAGACCACTTCAAGGTAATGTAATGAACTCATTCTTTATTTATATTGGTGCTAAACCTACTGTATTCCAACTTATCTATGGTTTATAAACTCTTTTACTAGCCATAGATTCATCAAAATAAGCAAACAACACACGAAAAACAGAATCTGTCAAAAACAGAACAGTCTGTAGTAATCTGTAACTAACGCAAACTTCTGGAACTCCAAAAAATCAGCAAAAATAGGAAGACCTAGACAATTTTTTATTGATCAGCAGCAATTGGAATCAATATTTTATCACGTTCTGGTGGTTTTAACAATTGTTTTCGTGAACACAAAGTTTCTGGAATTTTCTGCAAGATCAAATAACTATCATCCAAGAAGATCCTATAGGTTTAACTTGGCACAAACACTAATTAAAACATAAAAACACATCTAACCAGAGGCTAGATCAAATATTTTTTCCTAAACAGAAGCAAAAAGCAAAAAAACTAAAAATAAAAATTGGGTTGCCTCCCAACAAGCGCTATCGTTTAACGCCTCTAGCTAGGCATAAAGGCAAGGATAGATCTAGGTATTGCCATCTTTGGTGGGCAATCCATAAGTGGCTCTCATGATAGATTCATATGGTAGTTTTATTTTCTTCCTAGGGAAGTGTTCCATGCCTTTCTTTAATGGAAATTGGAATCTAATATTCCCTTCGTTCATATCAATAATTGCACCAATCATTCTAAGGAATGGTCTACCAAGAATAATAGGACATGAAGGATTGCAATCTATATCAAGAACAACAAAATCTACGGGCACATAGTTCCTATTTGCAACAATAAGAACATCATTAATTATTCCCATAGGTTTCTTAATAGTGGAATCCGCAAGGTGCAAGTTTAAAGAGCAATCATCAAAATCACGGAAACCTAACAAATCGCACAAAGTTTTTGGAATCATGGAAACACTAGCACCCAAATCACACAAAGCATAGCATTCATGATCTTTAATTTTAATTTTAATAGTAGGTTCCCACTCATCATAAATTTTTCTAGGGATAGAAACTTCCAACTCAAGATTTTCTTCATAAGATTGCATCAAGGCATCAATGATATGTTTGGTAAAAGCTTTATTTTGACTATAAGCATGAGGAGAATTTAGCACGGATTGCAACAAGGAAATACAATCTATCAAAGAGCAATTATCATAATTAAATTCCTTGAAATCCAAAATAGTGGGTTTATTAATATCTAGGGTTTTGTTCTCTTCAATCCCACTTTTATCAATTTTAGGATCAAGATCTAAAAACTCCGAATTTTTGGAACGCCTTCTAGGTAAAGGTGGATCATATTCAGTCCCATCATTATCAAGATTCATATTGCAAAACAAGGATTTAATAGGGGACACATCAATAACTTTTAGATCTTCATCTTTATTTTCATAGAAATTTGAAGAACACGCTTTCATAAAGCAATCTTTCTTAGCACGCATCCTAGCGGTTCTTTCTTTGCATTCATCAATGGAAATTCTCATGGCTTTGAGAGACTCATTGATATCATGCTTAGGAGGAATAGATCTCAGTTTCAAAGAATCAACATCAAGAGAAATTCTATCAACGTTCCTAGCCAATTCATCAACTTTAAGCAATTTCTCTTCAAGCAAAGCATTGAAATTCTTTTGAGAATTCATAAACTCTTTAACACCAGTCTCAAATTTAGAGGGAATCTTATTAAAATTTCCATAAGAATTGTTGTAGGAATTACCATAATTATTAGAGAAATTGCTAGGATAAGGCCTAGGATTAAAGTTTCCTCCATACGCGTTGTTACCAAAATTATTCCTACCAACAAAATTCACATCCATAGATTCATTATTATTCTCAATCAAAGTAGACAAAGGCATATCATTGGGATCATAAGAAAGACTCTTAGTAGCAAATAATTTCATAAGTTCATCCATCTTTCCACTCAAAACATTAATTTCTTCTATCACATGCACTTTTTTATTAGTAGATCTTTCAGTGTGCCATTGAGGATAATTAACCATAATATTATCTAGGAGTTTAGTAGCTTCTCCTAAAGTGATTTCCATAAAAGTGCCTCCCGCGGCCGAATCTAAAAGATTTCTAGAAGCAAAATTCAATCCGGCATAATTTTTTTGTATAATCATCCACAAATTCAAACCATGAGTAGGGCAATTATGTATCATTAATTTCATCCTCTCCCAAGCTTGTGCAACATGTTCATGATCAAGTTGCTTAAAATTCATAATATCGTTTCTAAGAGAGATAATCTTAGCGGGAGGAAAATACTTAGAGATAAAAGCATCCTTGCACTTATTCCAAGAATCAATACTATTTTTTGGCAAAGACGAAAACCAAGCTTTAGCACGATCTCTAAGCGAAAAAGGAAATAGCTTCAGTTTAACAATATCATTGTCAACATCTTTCTTCTTTTGCATATCACACAAATCAACGAAGCTATTTAGATGAGTAGCGGCATCTTCACTAGGAAGGCCGGCGAATTGATCTTTCATGACAAGATTCAACAAAGAAGCATTGATTTCACAAGATTCAGTATCGGTAAGAGGAGCAATCGGAGTGCTAAGGAAATCATTATTGTTGGTATTGGTAAAGTCACATAATTTGGTATTATCTTGAGCCATCGTGACAAACAAGCAATCCAACACACGTGCAAACAAGAGACGGGCAAAAAGAGGCAAACGGAAAAGAGAGGGCGAATAAAACGGCAAGGGTGAAGTGGGGGAGAGGAAAACGAGAGGCAAATGGCAAATAATGTAATGCGGGAGATAAGGGTTTGTGATGGGTACTTGGTATGTTGACTTTTGCGTAGCCCTCCCCGGCAACGGCGTCAGAAATCCTTCTTGCTACCTCTTGAGCACTGCGTTGGTTTTCCCTTGAAGAGGAAAGGGTGATGCAGCAAAGTAGCATAAGTATTTCCCTCAGTTTTTGAGAACCAAGGTATCAATCCAGTAGGAGGCTACGCGCGAGTCCCTCGCACCTACACAAACAAATAAATCCTCGCAACCAACACGATAAGGGGTTGTGAATCCCTACACGGTCACTTACGAGAGTGAGATCTGATAGATATGATAGGATAATTTTTTTGGTATTTTTATGATAAAGATGCAAAGTAAAATAAAAGCAAAGTAAAAAGCAACAAAAATAACTAAGTGTTGGAATATTAATATGATGAAGATAGACCCGGGGGCCATAGGTTTCACTAGTGGCTTCTCTCAAGAGCATAAGTATTTTACGGTGGGTGAACAAATTACTATTGAGCAATTGACAGAATTGAGCATAGTTATGAGAATATCTAGGCATGATCATGTATATAGGCATCACGTCCGAGACAAGTAGACCGACTCTTGCCTGCATCTACTACTATTACTCCACACATCGACCGCTATCCAGCATGCATCTAGAGTATTAAGTTCATAAGAACAGAGTAACGCCTTAAGCAAGATGACATGATGTAGAGGGATAAATTCATGCAATATGATAAAAAACCCATCTTGTTATCCTCGATGGCAACAATACAATACGTGCCTTGCTGCCCCTACTGTCACTGGGAAAGGACACCGCAAGATTGAACCCAAAGCTAAGCACTTCTCCCATTGCAAGAAAGATCAATCTAGTAGGCCAAACCAAACTGATAATTCGAAGAGACTTGCAAAGATAACCAATCATACATAAAAGAATTCAGAAGATTCAAATATTGTTCATAGATAAACTTGATCATAAACCCACAATTCATCGGTCTCAACAAACACACCGCAAAAGAAGATTACATCGAATAGATCTCCATGAGAGAGGGGGAGAACATTGTATTGAGATCCAAAAAGAGAGAAGAAGCCATCTAGCTAATAACTATGGACCCGAAGGTCTGAGGTAAACTACTCACACTTCATCGGAGAGGCTATGGTGTTGATGTAGAAGCCCTCCGTGATCGATGCCCCCTCTGGCGGAGCTCTGGAACAGGCCCCAAGATGGGATCTCGTGGGTACAGAAGGTTGCGGCGGTGGAATTAGGTTTTTGGCTCCGTATCTGATCGTTTGGGGGTACGTAGGTATATATAGGAGGAAGGAGTACGTCGGTGGAGCAACATGGGGCCCACGAGGGTGGAGGGTGCGCCCAGGGGGGTAGGCGCGCCCCCTACCTTGTGGCTTCCTGGAAGCTTCCTTGACTTAGGGTCCAAGTCTCCTGGATCATGTTCGTTCCAAAAATCACGTTCCCGAAGGTTTCATTCCGTTTGGACTCCGTTTGATATTCTTTTTCTACGAAACTCTGAAATAGGCAAAAAACAGCAATTCTGGGCTGGGCCTCCGGTTAATAGGTTAGTCCCAAAAATAATATAAAAGTGAATAATAAAGCCCAATAATGTCCAAAACAGAAGATAATATAGTATGGAGCAATCAAAAATTATAGATACGTTGAAGACGTATCAGTGTTTTAGGATGTTGAATAGTGTACCCATTCTCCACAATCTGCCATAGCTCAGTGCTAATAGCTTGGAGCCTTATCCTCATTCTTCCTTGCCCATAAATATAGTCATTTCCATCAAAGATAGGAAACCTATCAGAGTGCAAGGATCTTCCTGCGAACGACATACTCAAAACTCCAAGGTTGTTAGACCTTTAATAAGCAGAGACAGGGAGTACCTGCTCTGATACAAATTGTAGGGACCGAGAGTATATCGACCAGAGGGGGGTGAATGGAGATTCAAAGTTTCTTTCAAACGTTTTGAATCTGACCCAGACATAGCAGTGGAACAAGCTAGAAAGGTATGTAACTTAAGCAGGTATCCTATTGAGGAACAAAATCTTTGACATACGACGCAATGATTGCACAAGCATAGTAGATGACAAGTTTAAGTATCACGATGGTAATGCAACTCACTAGCAATTGCAAAAGCATGAATGAAAGCTAAATGTTGACAACAAGGTAAATGTAGTTTGATGAGATTGCACTAGGGTACTACACAAAAGGTAAGAGAGGTATGTAGCAGTTTTCAAACGAAGGATAACAGATCAGATCGTAGGAAAATACATAATCATTGCCGAGCATGAAAGATAACTCCTGAATGAAATACAGGGTGAGTAGAAAGGACCAGTGGTGCTCAATGGCGAGAAGTGTATTTGGTAGGCCAGTTCGTTCTTCTGCCAAAAGACTACATCTGGTTGGAAGGACTTGTGATTGAACACAGGAGCAAACCTCTCTCCGTCCTATTATCCTTCAACTAGGAGCTGACCAGACACTAGTTGATTTCACTCATGGTGGATGCTTATGGGCGATCTCCAAACCTTTGACAGACTTCCTTCGTGAACCACAATTACTCTTGGTTGCTAAAGATCTTGCTCAGTGAAGACAAAAACTCTTCAACACTCGAGCTGACAGCTATCCGTCTAGAGAGTGCGCATCTCTCAAGAGTAATAGGTAAAACAACTCTAGCTCAGAACTATTGTGATGCTCAATCACCGTCTAAGTTTGGTTCCTGGTTTTCTCTTGGTGGATTCTAAACTCAAATCACTTGGAGAGGGGATGCTCAATTAATCTACTCAGAAATCTTAAGCGGAGCAGCCAACGGACAACGTTGGAGTAGGGTGGCTATTGATAGCCGTAGGCTTCCCTGATGGGAAATGACCGAAATGGACATGTGTGTCATCCAATGGGCAAATGAAACGAGTCCAACAATCAGAAATTGGGCACAATGGTAATATTCCTTGCGGAGGAAGAAATGATAACTCCTCAAACCGAATGATATCTCCTGCAGCACCGAAGAACTACGTCTGCTTCTGATAGGTAATCATTCAAAGCATAAAGAGATTTCTCTCATACTTGCATAGGTTTGGGCTAAGCATCACAGCAGATCTAATCTTCGAGAACATATACCCCTCTTAATAGTATGGAGGTCCTAAGACTCAAGAAAGAGAAGAAGAATAACAAACTAAATTCTACGTCTTCGCTTCGCCTTCGATCTTCTCAGTCAGTTTATTTCGGACAACCTCCAAACCAATTGCTTAACAATAGCAATAGATTTGAAGGGGTCAACTTCTTCCCATCAATCTTCTCGCCAGAGCAACCTCGAGAGATATGACATGTCTTCTCTGTATCTCGAATATCCTCAGTGAAGTTCCTCGAACTTGACACCAAAGGTGGCATTCTTCTTCGGTTCTGCATGGATTATTTCTTTCTATGTGCACTAGCAAACAAATCAGTCCATGCCTGTTTCTGTCAACAATCTCCAAAACACAAGAGGGCAAGAATTGCACCAACAGTGACCCATTTATCGGGACGTTAACTAGGGCCATATATATATCCCAGGCTATATGGCAAAACATGCAATTCACTAAGTGTCTAAATATGCAATCATAGGCTACATATCAACAAGGAAAATTGCTGTTTTGATGTTCTGATGATGTGGCACCGGTCTGGAAGGCCATAAACCTGCACACCAAAAAATAGGAGAGAAAGGGCCATTTTTGGGCTAGAAAATGCCTAGCAGTTAATTGGCCCATGTGATAATTCAGCTTGACAACTGATAAATCGGCTTGTCAGAAAAATTAACAGGACCTACTGGTTAATGGCATGTATAGCTTGTTCTCATATCAAGAGGGGTCCGAATAGCAGTTAACTGACCATATCCACAGTTAACTGATCGATATTTTGGAACAGTGAAAAGTGGAGGCAAAGCTTGCGTCCTTTTATTGATTATAAGAACAAAATAGAAATGTTTGGTTAATTAGGTAAAAACCAGGTGAAACATTTTACAAATGCCCACAAATATGGTCATGGAATATGACGGTATAGGGAAGCACTAGCCGGCCTAGCCACCCGCACGAAGCCCACACACGCCACCAGGAATAAAGGCCATCATTTATTGCCATCAAGCATCATCATCACTACTCCTCCTCGAGTCATCGACTCTGAGTTCATCTTTGATGGCCACCAAAGAAACTCTCGCCTTAACAAACATTAGAACCCAGGTTGGCTCATGCCAAACAATCGTCCACCCACATTAATGACTAGAAACTTCTAGCTCTAGTGGCAAACACCATAGGAGGAAAACGATGAGCATGGGACAACCAGACCCCTATCGATAGGAATGTAAATGGTACAAATAATTTTGTTATGAATCCGCATTTGATTTTAAGGATATGATATGCACTTGCATGAATCCAACATATATGGATGCAGATAGGGATAATGGTAAACCGGATATCCGGCAGATATGGCATCGATAATATCTAAGGTTATCAGTACTATTTACGAAATATCTAAGGTTATCAAATAAGATTACTCGATAAATTTCGCTATATTGGCAAGCCCAAATACCCAATTAGACTAATTAGAATCACCTCATATAAATAGAGTATAACCCTAACCCTAGTAGCATCGTAGGAAGACTGTACTGTCAATATTGGTACTCTGTGTGTAATTCTATCATTTTGGACTCTGTGTACAGCTATCATCACTTTATCGGTATTGCTTATTGTTGTCATATTGGTGTGATTTATGACGTTAATTTCTTGGCCACTCTCTGGTGTTATGTGCTTGGATAAAAAATCATGTTAATATTGTTTGCATAGTAGAAATAAAAAGCATATCTCTCCACACGTATGATCTGATACTATTGTCCATTTTCGGTCGTAGTTCCCTCTACTTCGACTAAGAATCTTACTACTTGTGAGCTACGTTGGGATTTCCTCGAAGAGGAGAGGAGATGCAGTATAGTAGAGATAAATATTTCCCTTAGTTAAGAACCAAGGTTATCAATTCAGTAGGAGAATCAAAGAAAACCTCGTGAACAACACCCGCACACACAAAAGCAAATACTTGCACCCAACGTGATCAAGAGGGTTGTCAATCACCTTGGCGGTTATTTGCAAAGATCAAATCTTGTAGTGGTACATAGATATAAATTGCAAAATAAAATAAAAGAATTAAAATTGTAGCAAAGTATTTTTGTGTATTTATATATGATAAAGGTAGACCCGGGGGCCATAGTTTTCACTAGAGGCTTCTCTCTCGAACACATAGCATACAGTGGGTGAACAAATTACCGTTGGGCAATTGATAGAAAAGTGCATAGTTATGACGATATTCAAGGCAATAATCATGTATATAGCCATCACGTCCGAGATAAGTAGACCGACTCCTGCCTGCATCTACTACTAGTACTCCACGAATCGACCGCTATCCAGCATGCATCTATGGTATTAAGTATAAAACAGAGTAATGCCTTAAGCAAGATGACATGTTGTAGACAAAGTAAATCCAAGCAATATGAATAAACCCCATTGTTTTACCCTCGATGGCGGCAATACAAATACGTGTCTTGTCCCCTACTTTGTCACTGGGATAGAGCACCGCAAGATTGAACCCATCACAAAGCACCTCTCCCATTGAAGATAAATCAATCTAGTTGGCCAAACCAAACGGATAGTTCAGAGAGAAAAACAGTGCTATAAAAATCATGCATAATAAAGTTCAGAAAAGACTCAATTACTTCTCATAAATATTCAGGTCATAAACCCACAATTCATTGGATCCCAACAAACACACCGCAAAACAAGATTACATCAAAAAGAACTCCAAGAACATCGAGGAAAACATTGTATTGAAGACCAGAGAGAGAAGAAGCCATCTAGCTACTAGCTATGGACCCGTAGGTCTGTGGTAAACTACTCATGTATCATTGGAAGGTAGCAAGGATGATGTAGAAGCCCTCCGTAATCGATTCCCCGTCCGGTAGAGTACCGGAAAAGGCCTCCAGATGGAATCATGAAAGAACAGAAGCTTGCGGTGGCAGAAAATGTGTTTTGGGTGGCCTGTTCGTTTGGAAATATTTGTGAATTTATAGAGGCGGAATTAGGTCAAGAGGTGCCACGAGGGCCCCACAAGCTCATGTGGCGCCCCCCTTGGGGCATGCCTAGTGAGCTTGTTGCTTCCTCGTGGCTCTTCTGGTCTTCTCTCGAACCTTCGAGGGTCCCTTCTGGTCTAGAATAAAATTAATCCAAAGATTCTTTTGTTTGGACTTCGTTTGATATTAATTTTCTGAAAAGCCAAAAACGTGCAGAAAAACTGGAAATGTCAATGGGCACTAGGTTAATAGGTTAGTCCCAAAAAATGATAGAAAATTGCATATAAAACATCCAAGCTTGATACTATAATAGCATGGAACAATAAAAAAATATAGATACATTAGAGACGTATCAGCATCCCCAAGCTTAATTCCTGCTCGTCCTCGAGTAGGTAAATGATAAAAACATAATTTTTGATGTGGAATGCTACCTAACATGTTCATCAAGTAATCTTTCTTTTACGTTATAAATATTAGGATACAAATGATTCAAAGCAGTAGTCTATAATTTGATATAAAGACATCAATACTCAGGCATACCAACAAACAATCATGCCTTTCAAAATAAAAATGCTAAAGAACACTATCCCTACAAAATCATATAGCCTTGCCATGCTCGATATTCCTAACAACCCTGATGACAAGCCGAGCAATTGGTTCATACTTTTCAGCGCACTTCAGCTTTTTCAACCCCATGCAATACATGAGCGTGAGCCATGGATATAGCACTATGAGTGGAATAGAAAATGGTGATAGAGATCAATAAGGGGAAGTCAAAAAGGAAGATAGTCTCACATCGACGTGACTAATCAACATGCTATGGAGATGCCCATCAATTGGTGTCAATGCGAGGAGTAGGGATTGCCATGCAACAGATGCACTAAGAGTTATAAGTGTATGAAATCTCAAACTAAAAACCAAGTGGGTGTGCATCCAACCTGCTTGCTGATGAAGACCTCAGGCATTTGAGGAAGCCCATGATCGGAATATACAAGCCAAGTTCTATAATGAAAAATTCCCACTAGTTATATGAAAGTGACAACATAGGAGACTCTCTATATGAAAACATGGTGCTACTTTGAAGCACAAATGTGGAAAAGGATAGTAACATTTCCCCTTCTCTCTTTTTCTCTCATTTTATTTGTGGGATATTTTGGCCTCTTTTTCTCTTTTTTTATTTCCTCGCTCGGGCAATGCTCTAATAATGAATGTCATCACACTTTTATTTACTTACAACTCGATACTAGAACAAATATTACTCTATATGAATGCCTCTGGTAGTGTACCAGGATGTGCAATGATGCTAGCGTAACATGTATGATAATGATGAAGGGTGGCTGAGCCAAAAATACTATGTCAGCTATATGATCATGCAAAGCAATATGACAATGAAGATGTATGTCATAAAAAAGGAATGGTGGAAGTTGCATGGCAATATATCTCGGAATGGCTATGGAAATGCCATAATAGGTAGGTATGGTGGCTGTTTTGAGGAAGATATAATAAGGCTTATGTGCGATAGAGCGTATCATATCACGGGGTTTGGATGCACCGGCGAAGTTTGCACCAACTCCCGAGGTCAGAAAGGTCAATGCACGATACCGAGGAGGCTAGCAAATTGTAGAAAGGTGAGAGTGCGTATAATCCATGGACTCACATTAGTCATAAAGAACTCACATACTTATTGTGAAAGTTTATTAGTCCTCGAAGAGAAGTACTACTACGGTGCCCCTAGGGGTATAGATTGGTAGGAAAAGACCATCGCTCGTCCCCGACCGCCACTCATAAGGAAGACAATCAATAATAAATCATGCTCCAACTTCATAGCATAACTAGAGATTATGCGTGCATGCTTCAGGAATCACAAACCTTAACACCAATATTCTTAATAAACCACAATCATTCACTAGTACATCCCACATATCACCATCTTAATATCTCAGGACTATTGCAAGGGATAAAACATATCATACTCAGATCTACATGAAAGTTTTTATTATATCCCTCTTGAATACCTATCCTTCATGGAACTAGTCTTATACCTATGCAAATTTCCATTACTATTTATTAACTCTCAAAAAGATTTAAGTGAAGCATGAGAAATATAACCACCACCGTGCTCTAAAAGATATAAGTGAAATACTAGAGCAACTGCCTAGCTCAGAAGATATAAATGAAGCACATAGAGTATTCTAACAAATCACGAATAAATGCGTGTCCCTCTCAAAAGGTGTGTCCGGCAAAAGATCATTCTGGCAAACTAAAAATAAAAGCAAAGAAAAAACTACTATGGCACAAGACGCTCCAAGCAAAACTCATATCATGTGATGAATAAAAATATAGCTTCAAGTAATATACCGATGGTTTGTAGACGAAAGAGGGGATGCCATCCGCGACACCCCCAAGCTTAGACGCTTGAGTCTTCCTTGAATATTACCTTGGGGTGCCTTGGGCATCCCCAAGCTTAGGGTCTTGCCACTCCTTATTTCTTCTTCCACCGCGATCTCGCTCAAAACTTGAAAACTTCAGCACACAAAACTCAACAGAAACCTCGTGAGGTCCGTTAGTATAACAAGCAAATCATAAACTTTAGGTATTGTTATCAAGCCATCCATATTTTATTATTGAATAATATCTACTCTATTCCCACTTCTCCCTGACTTATACCCCCCGATATAATCCATATCATCATGGAAAAAAAGAGAACTATGCAATAAAAAATAGAATCTATCTAAAACAGAAGAGTCTGTAATGATATGAACAGACACAATATTTTGTAATTCCAAAAAATCTGAAAAATTAGGACAACATAAAAAATTTGTATATTAATCACGTGTAAAAAATTCAGAGTCTTATCACGTTCCAGTGAATTTTGAAAATTCCAGTACTAGGCGCAAAAGTTTCTGGATTTTCACAGAATCAAGTCAACTATCAACCAAATCATCCCAAAGGCTTTCCTTGGCACAAAACTAATTAAAACATAAAAACACAATCATAATAGTAGCATAATTGTGTGAACACTCAAAACAGAAAGAAACACAAGAAAAAGAATAAAGATGACTATTGGGTTGCTTCCCAACAAGTGCTATTATCTTACGCCCCTAGCTAGGCGTAAGGCAAAGTCTCATGATTGGGGCGTGTGTACATCATGTACTTAAGCCTCCCCTAGCTAGAGCGATACTTTCTCCTTTGTCAGGACCCCGATCCTAAGTCACACCGATCTAGCATGTAACACATCATATCACTTTGCGGCCTCACGCACGGTATCCCCACGGGTGCCACCTTACCTGGCCCGGGACCGTTTGCGCCTTTTGGCTCACGTATATGATAGTGTCGCTAGCGTACATATGTCAGAAAACCCGGGCCGACACGACTAGTCGTCAACCCAAGGTGATACTAACTTACAGGGACATGCATACGTGACCCAGCAATGCATGTGTCGGTCATCAACGTATGAACCCAAGTCGTAGCAAGCTACAAGGACATAAAGGAACAACGCATGACATTTCCCCGAAGGGACAGACACCGGAGCAAAGAAGGACACATGCCGATCATCACATGTGTTTCGGAGTAGTAGAAAGCTACCATGGCTCAGTGGAAGCACTAGGAGACATTTCCTCATAAGATAGGCTACCAAGAATAAACAACTAGATTGTCGGATCCCACACATACCAAGCATTACAAAAGCATACACACAATATGCTCGATATGTGCAAATACAACAAGGCATCACAACAAAACTCTACGAATCAAAGTATTTATTCAGAAGGCTCCAAAGAGTCATACGTAGTAAGAACTACAATCATGCGTCACATGAACCAACATACAGAGCATACAGGCAACAGAAGCATAACATGTCTGAGTAGAGACAACTAAAAATGAAAAAGGCTGAGAAGCCTGACTATCTACAAGACCCTCCCAAGGGTACAAGATCGTAGTTGAGGTAACAAGCTAAACGCCGGAGTCCACGCGGAACTATTAGTGAGACTGAAGTCTCTTTGCAAAAACATAAATTAAGCAAACGTGAGTACAAATGTACCCAGCAAGACTTACATCAGAACTAGCTACATATGCATTGGTATCAACAAAGGGGGGGGGGGTGGAGTTTACACTACAAAAAAAAACACTTCCGTGATGATACGTGTTTGTCACAGCAGGCCACATTTTCTGTCATGCATGTACAACCATGACAAATTTATGACAGAATCAAGATAGTCATACTTGTGCTGTCATAGAAGTGTTCCATGACCTTACCAAAATTATCATCACGGAAGTGTCCACTTCCATGACGATAAATCGCGCGTCATAGAAGTGCTTTCATCAAGGGTGACCGACACATGGCATCCACCGTAACGGGACGCCGTTAAGCTATCGGGTCTGGTTTTGGATCCGATAACCCACTAACAGCCACGACCAATGCCGATTTTCCACATGTAAAATTCTCATTGGCTGACGGAACCACGTGTCAGCTCCGCGTTGGCACAGGTGTCACTCATCCAACGGGCGAGATGCGCATATGATACGTTGACACGTGAACCGGCCCAAAAGTGGCCCATAAAGGTTAAATGGGCCGGCCTAACTAAAGGCCCACAAGATTTAGCGGGCCATAACGGGCCGGCCCAGCTAAAGGCCCACAAGATTTTGCAGACCATAATGGGCCGGCCTAGCTAAAGGCCCACAAGATTTTGAGGACACTAATGGGCTGGCCCGTTAACAGGCTCCCATGTTTTGGGCCAAATGCCGACCCATATTTGATCCGGTCCATAAACAGCCTGCCACGTTCCGGGCCTAATAAAGGTCCATATGAGATCCGGCCCGTTAAAAGCCTACCATGTTCTGGGCCAAATTACGGCCCAGATCAGATCTGACCCTTTAAGAGGCTTTGGGCTAAATTATGGCCCATATCAGATTCAGCCCGTCAACTAGACTCTATGCTTTTGGGCCCACTTGCTCAAGGCCCATTTAGTAATTCGGCCTGATATTAGTTGCGGCCTGTTAAAGTCGTGTTTAACATTTCGGCCCTATATTTATTTTGGCCTGTTAAAATCCCGTCATATAGTTGGGCCTAACTACGGCCCGTTTGGCATCCGGCCTGCTCACAGCCGATAATCTGATTGGGCCAAACAAGGACATAGACAATTTTGGCCTGTTAACGGCCCGTGATGTGATTGGCACAATCATGGGCCGGGGTCTATTTCGGCCTGCTGCCGGCCCGTGAGCTGTTCGACACATTTCAGGCCCAAACCACTTTTCAGCCTCCTAAAAGCCCATTGAGTTTACTTGCGAAAATAGGGCCAACGGTTTACTCGGCCTATTAGAGGCCCAAATCTACTAGTGGGCCAGTTTACATTTAGGCCTGTTAACAGAACGATTATGTAGTGATTAGCATGACAGCCCGATTATGTACCGTAATTTTACGGTTTGGCCGGTTTACTGCGAAGACAGGATATATATATATATATATATATATAGTAAAATAACTGCAGCATCGTGAATAAGAAAAAACCTAGACTATACAATACAGAAATTACAGCATATTACATCCACTGGGCATCAAAGTTCGCCACTATGATAATAAAGAAGAAGCAGACAGCAGATTACATACACTGGGCATCAAAGATCGCCACCAGTGCAAATAAACACGCCGACAAAATAATATACAAAACCGACAGCACTTCAATAGAGTTCAAGAAAGGTTAGCCCTGCTCGGGAGCTGCAGCGCAAGCAGCTGAGCAAGCTGATGAGACGGCGCTTGTTTGACACTTATATCCTCCTCACTCTGAAAGATAAACAAGCAGACAAATGACAGGTTTCGCACATATAAGTATCATCAGTGCTGGCAATTCATCACATTTCTTACTGACGAATAAAGTGACATAGTTTAAAATAGCATTAACACAATATGGTATTGTTCAGGTTAAGACATGGCAGGAAATGACATTGTGAAGGAGTTGGCAGCTTCACGACACCACTGGATTACAGATCAAGAACTCATAAGTATCAATGGTTAGTGTGTAGTAAATTTATCCCATTTCAGATTGGCAAATAAAGAGATGGTTTAAATAATAGTAGAATGATATGACATTGTTCATAGTTAAGACATTGCAGAATATGATTGTGGCACCCCGGCTCAGAGCAACCGGTTTACCCTGCATTGCCAACCCAGAGATCGAGTCTTCTGGCAATACAAAACAACATGGTACAGAAATAACCGCTTTATTGATACTAGCGTGGTACAAAGGTCTGATATTACATCGAGATTCGAGGCCAAGCGGCACACACGGTGCTGCTGGACAGTATGTACATTATTTAATGAACATGGCTGGGGCCTCGATCACACGAAACTACGCGGCAGCGAAAGAACAACGTAGCGGAACTCCATGGCACAGGGACACCGACGTGGACACGGCCTAGACACGAGATGCGCTCCGATGCGAATCAACTTTCCTGAAAGCTAGCATGACACACCAGGTCAGTACATTGAATGTACTTGCAAGCTCACAACAAACATAAGCACGATGACAGACAATATCATGATAATTAATCAAGTTAAATTAATGCAAGAAATTACTACAAATGAAAAGCTATGCAAAGCAACAAACAGTGCACCGAGTCACATGGACTCGCTTACCAGACGGTTACCTCATAACCAAATGGTGACCACACCGGGGTCACACTTGAAACCAATCACCCATGAACACCTCGAGTGTTCAAGGTTCACCACGAAACAATGCATCACAACAATTACTAGTTTGCAAGATTAATTATAAAAGTTGATCCATGGTGTGACTTACTCTCGAGTCTTGCCCATAATCGAGGGCGTGGCTATCGATAGATAAAATACACTCTGCAGAGGTAGCGCACTTTACCCACACTACGGAATACCTGGCCTCGTACTCCCATTTGGGTGGACCAAAGTATTCCGACGAAACCCTCCCTTTGCCATGCACTCTCCCCGACCACTCCGACCATCTCCCTCTCAGGGCTAGGTCTTGGGTGGCCCCGTGTCTACCAAAGACACCAACGGCCACCGTCGTGGCAAAACGGTCCCAAACGGGGACAAAGTACCATAAAAACAAAACGAGCACACAAGGTTATGTCTGCCTACCGGGCCAGGGTATGCACGCCCATAACCTTCCCTCGCGGGAGGCACCGGTGAGAGCCACGACAAAGGACCGAATCAAGACCTTCCCATTAGGTAAATGTGGTCGCACTGAATTAAAAACCCGATTCAGTGGCACCATGATGTGATCAACATCATATTCAGGTTGAACTTAATCAAGTAATAACTTTCAGAAAAACTTTTTATTACTAACATGGCATCATACCGGAAATCATGCAACTACTCGTCACACAGAGCAAGCAACTCTTAAGCATGGATCAAAACAAGCAACATAACTATCTTGCAATACTAAGATCAGAAACTTCTCTGGTTATAACTCATTTTTATCTACAAACAACATTTTTATTAGTTCATCATTTAGTTGAAAACTATTACTAGCAAAAATAGCTACCATAACTTTCCATAACAAAATATCTAGTGCAAAATCTTACTCTACTTAGCCAAACAATTCTATGAACTCAACCAGAAGCTAAAACAAGCATATCAAGCATCATAAAACAACTAGCAATTAACCATATTAATTTATCAAATTTTAAATGCAAATAAAGACTCATATTCAAGTAGAAAATCATAGATATTGAAATAACACCATCCAAATGATGCTGTGGCTTGCCTTAGTGCAGAGGAGGGTCACACTCCTCCTGGTTAGCTTCAAGGCAAGATCCTCCTTCTGAAAATATTTTAAAACCACAAAAATAAATGTCAAAACACATTCTGAAAATCACCAGAAATTCTAGACAGCAAGGAAAAATCCACCTTTTGGTGTGCTGCTAGAGCTTTCTGTAACAAAGACAATGCAAAAAGAATCAATTCATTTGGACTTATGGTTTAGAAATGGTGGCTGGTCAAAGTTTAGTCAAATTTCTGAATTAAATTTGAATAAATAGAAAATCCTGGGGGGGGGTGACGTCGAAGGCGTAAAGTGGGAGTGCGCCTCCACTCGTACCGCTTCGGGCGCGAGTGGTGAGGCTGACACTGGGCCCCACCAGTCAGGAGAGAGGGAAGGGGATCGAGATCAGAGGGGAGGCGGTGCTTCGCCGGAGCTCATGCCGGCGACGAGGGGGTTTGGGGCTAGGCTAGAGGGATAGATCGGAAGCGGGGCTCGCGGCGCACCTGCCCGTACCCGTGGCTTGGCGAAAGGTGGACGGAGCTGGTCGCAGTCGAGCTCGCAAGCTTCGGTGGCGGACGGGGTTCGCCGGAGAGGTGGAAGACGGTGGCTAGAGGCAGCTCCGAGGGCTTGGCGGGGTCCAGGCAGCTCCAGCAGACCACCAAGGCCCTGCCCAAGCAGCTGCTTGAGCTCGAGAGGCCCTGGAGAGCGGCAGCTGGCCTGCGGGGATCGCCGGAGTCCTCGGGTCGGGGCGACGGCCAGAGGCCTGCCCGACCGGGCTTCTGCTCGTCTACGTGTTCGTGGAGGTGGTGTGGAGTGGTGCATGGCTAGCAAGGGAGGCGGGGTGGCTTTATATAGCCGGAGCAGAGGGGGGGGGGGACGTGTCGCCGCCGGAGCGCTCTGGACACGCGGCGAACATCGACGAGAGGCTCCAACGCGAGGGGACAGGGTGCAGCGTCAACGCCGGCGCTTGCCCACGCATCGTGGACAAGCACAGGAGGCGGTTTGAGATGGGGACAAGCACACGTGCGCACTATGCCGTTTTGGCCGCGACTTGACCGGGCTTGCTGCGGCGGCTCCAGCGTCGGCGAGCGCCAGGGAGGGGTCATGGGTGATGGGTCGAGGGTTGTGGCACGTTGCGGCAGTCGGAGGCGAGCGCTTGCATGCACACGCGCGAAACAGAACGCAAAGCGCCAGCCAGAGCGCGTCGAGACGCTGCCAGGCGCCGTGTCCTCGCGCGGTCACCAAGCTGGCATGGCCAAAACGACGACCAGGAGCGGCCAAACCTTGTCTACGAGCTCGACCATGCAGTGCTACGTCTAGGAGAGGTGATGGATCATACCCAGGCCGGCCAGACGCGACTCTACCAAGCTGGCAAGTTTCTGGTCAGAAACTTGGTCGCCAAGTTTGGCCACCTTCTAGAAGGCCATCAGGCTAATCTCCTGGGGTTTAGGGTTTCTTAGGAAGGTCTTTAAGCTCAAGAAATCTCAAGGCCAAAAGCTCAAGGAAAAATGCACTTGCTGTACAAAGTGCATTTCTGGTCCAGAAGTGAAAAGATTTTCTACAGCAAAAATATTACAAAAAGTGATGCAATATTTTTGCATGGGAAGATGTGCCATGGTCCTAAGAATATTTAGGAATTATCTCAGATTTTTCTGAGCAAGAAAAATTGAGGTTGCTTTGGAGCACAAAGTTCTGAAATGAGCTTAAGAGAGAAAAATGAATATTTTCCTTTTAGGAAAAATATTCATTTTATTATTTTGGGAATTTGTGGGAGGAATAAGGTAGATAGGTCACTTGGGTGAAAGCCAAGGATATGCCCAAGTGACAAGTCCATTTGAATTGATCCAAAAATCCAAATCAAATCAGGGCAAAAACCACGATGAAAACGAAGTCCGGAAAGAGAGAGAAGGCAAGTCCGGTAAAAAGAGAGAAGGCAAAATCCAGGCTGTCACAAACCTCCCCCACTTAGGATGAATCTCATCCTCGAGATTCAGTTGCTTGGGAAAACCATTCTGGGTATGCAGTCTAAAAATTCCTCTCTTTCCCAGGTTGCTTCTTCTTCGGTGTGATGCTCCCACTGAACCTTGTAAAATCTTATCTCTTTGCTGCGAGTGACCCTTTCTGTCTGATCCAATATTATGATTGGATTTTCCTCATAAGTCAAATCCTTAGCCAATTCTATCTCTGACATATCAGTCCTTTTCTCCGGTGGCGAGATGCATCTTCTTAGCTGTGAGATGTGAAACACGTTGTGTACTTTTGACAATTCTGGTGGCAATTCCAACTGGTAGGCAACTGTTCTGACTCTGGCCATGACGGGGAATGGACCGATATATCTGGGTGCCAATTTTCGTCGGGTCTGAAACCTCTTGACTCCTTTCATAGGGGTGACTCGGAGATGTACGTGTTCTCCGGGTTCGAAGCTGATCTGACGATGTTTGGCATCATAGTAGCTCTTCTGTCGGGATTTGGCCAGTTGCAGTCTGTCTCGGATTTCCTTGACTTGCTTCTCTGCTTCGAGCATTAAATCAGTCCCAAAAATACGGCTATCTCCGGTAGGAGACCAATTTAATGGGGTGCAGCATTTCCGGCCATACAGGGCTTCATAGGGTGACATCTTTAAGCTGGCCTGGAAACTGTTGTTGTAGGAAAACTCGGCGTAGGGCAGACAGTCTTCCGACTTGGTTCCTTGGGCCAATGTACATGCCCGGAGCATATCTTCGAGTATTTGATTTACTCGCTCAGTCTGTCCATCTGTCTGAGGATGGTAAGCCGTGCTGTACTTCAGAGCGGTCCCCAAGGCTTGATGAAGTCGGGACCAAAATGCGGATGTGAATAGAGATCCCCTGTCGGAGGTGATAGTCTTGGGTACTCCATGCAGACTGACGATTCTTGATACATACAGCTGTGCAAGTTGATTTGCACGGTATGTGGTCCGGATGGGTAGGAAGTGTGCCACCTTGGTTAGAGTGTCCACTATGACCCATATCGCGTCGTTTCCTTGATGGGACCTTGGTTAGAGTGTCCACTATGATTCTTGATACATGTAGACTGTCGTTTCCTCGATATGACCCATATTTTGCTGTGATGAAATCCATGCAAATATCGTCCCATTTCCATTGGGATACCAGCAGAGGCTGGAGGAGTCTGGCGGGTTTTTGGTGTTCCGCCTTTACCTTATTGCAGATATCGCAGCAGGCCACAAAATACGCGATGTCTTTCTTCATTCCATCCCACCAAAATATCTGACGAAGATCCTCATACATCTTGGTACCACCAGGATGAATTGAGTATGGTGCTTCATGTGCTTCCGCCAATATTTTCTTCTTCAGACTGTCTTGGTTGGGTACGCAAAGTCTTCCTCGGAACCTTAGCGAACCTTGCTGATCTGTAGTGAAATCGGGTGCTTGCCCTTGGTGCAGCTTCTGAACATATATCCGTAACACCTTATCATCCACTTGAGCTCTGCGGATTTCTTCTTCGAGAGTAGGAGCAACTTCCAATATATTGGTAAGACGGGCGTCGGTGATTACCAGATTTAGCTGCATGATTTCTTCATAGAGCTCTGGAGGCAAGGAATCCATTAGGGCATTGAGGTTGGCTGGTTTGCGGCTGAGGGCGTCAGCCACCACATTAGCTTTGCCCGGGTGATAATTTATTCCGAGGTCATAGTCCTTAACCAACTTGAGCCATCTTCGCTATCGAAGGTTCAAGTCGGGCTGAGTGAATATATACTTGAGACTTTTATGGTCGGTGAATATCTGGCACTTCTTTCCAATCAGATAATGTCTCCAGATTTTCAAAGCGTGCACCACTGCGGCCAATTCCAAATCATGAGTAGGATAGTTTTCTTCATGTTGTCGCAGTTGGCAAGATGCATAGGCCACCACTTTGCCATCTTGCATGAGTACACACCCCAGTCCTTTTCTGGAGGCGTCGCAGTAAACATAGAAACTGCGGTAGATATCTGGAAGAGTTAATACGGGTGACGATGTCAGTCTGGTTTTTAACTCATTGAAGCCCCGTTCCCAGTCTCCAGTCCATACGAACTTCTTGTCCTTCTTGAGGAGCCCAGTCATTGGCTTGGCGATCTTGGAAAATCCTTTGATAAAACAGCGATAATATCCTGTGACGCCCCCGTTTTGACCATACACTAATCATGCACGCAAATGTGTACGATCAAGATCAGGGACTCACGGGAAGATATCACAACACAACTCTAAAACATAAATAAGTCATACAAGCATCATAATACAAGCCAGGGGCCTCGAGGGCTCGAATACAAGTGCTCGATCATAGACGAGTCAGCGGAAGCAACAATATCTGAGTACAGACATAAGTTAAACAAGTTTGCCTTAAGAAGGCTAGCACAAACTGGGATACAGATCGAACGAGGCGCAGGCCTCCTGCCTGGGATCCTCCTAACTACTCCTGGTCGTCGTCAGCGGGCTGCACGTAGTAGTAGGCTCCTCCAGTGCCGTAGGAGTCATCATCGACGGTGGCGTCTAGCTCCTGGGCTCCAACATCTGGTTGCGACAACCAGGTAGAAAGGAAAGGGGGAAAAGAGGGAGAGAAGCAACCGTGAGTACTCATCCAAAGTACTCGCAAGCAAGGAGCTACACTACATATGCATGGGTATATGTGTAAAGGGGCATATCAGTGGACTGAACTGCAGAATGCCAGAATAAGAGGGGGAAAGCTAGTCCTGTCAAAGACTACGCTTCTGGCCATCTCCATCTTGCAGCATGTAGAAGAGGGTAGATTGAAGTCCTCCAAGTAGCATCGCATAGCATAATCCTACCCGGCGATCCCCTCCTCGTCGCCCTGTTAGAGAGCGATCACCGGGTTGTATCTGGCACTTGGAAAGGGTGTATTTTATTCAGTATCCGGTTCTAGTTGTCATAAGGTCAAGGTACAACTCCGGGTCGTCCTTTTACCGAGGGACACGGCTATTTGAATAGATAAACTTCCCTGCAGGGGTGCACCACATAACCCAACACGCTCGATCCCATTTGGCCGGACACACTTTTCTGGGTCATGCCCGGCCTCGGAAGATCAACACGTCGCAGCCCCACCTAGGCTCAACAGAGAGGTCAGCACGCCGGTCTAAACCCTATGCGCGCAGGGGTCTGGGCCCTTCGCCCATTGCACACCTGCATGTTGCGTATGCGGTCGGAAGCAGACCTAGCCCCCTTAATACAAGCGCGAGCTTACGGTCCAATGCGGCACGCGCCACTCAGTCGCTGACATCAAAAAGAGCTTCGGCTGATACCACGACGCCGAGTGCCCATAACTGTTCCCGCGTAGCTGGTTAGTGCGTATAGACCAAATGGCCAGACTCAGATCAAATACCAAGAACTCGTTAAGCGTGTTATGTTGAAGTAACCGCGGACGCCGTCCAGGGCCAGGCCCACCTCTCGCCTAGGTGGTCTCAACCTGCCCTGTCGCTCCGCCACAAAGATCCACTTGCGGGTACTCCTACGAGCCGACCCGACTTTAGTCACCACAGGTGTCATGTATATAGTATATAAGTATATACCCGTGATCACCGCCCAAGTGATCACGGCCCGATAGTATAGCACAGCAGACAGACAAGAATGTAGGGCCACTGATGGAAAACTAGCATACTATACTAAGCATGTAGGATTGCAGGTAAAGGTAACAACAGTAGTAGCAAGGACAGGCTATGCATCAGGATAGGGTAAACGGAAAGCAGTAACATGCTACACTACTCTAATGCAAGCAGTATAGAGAAGAATAGGCGATATCTGGTGATCAAGGGGGGGGGGCTTGCCTGGTTGCTCTGGCAAGTAGGAGGGGTCGTCAACTCCGTAGTCGAACTGGGCAGCAGCAGCGTCGGTATCGAAGTCTAGCGAGAGAAGTGGGGGAAGAAACAATAAATATAATGCAAACATATGCATGACGATGCATGACATGACATGTTAGGGGGGCCCAATCGCGGTAGTAGGTGATACCGGCGAAAGGGGGAAACATCCGGGAAGTATTCCCGATGTTTCACGTTTTCGGACAGATGAACCGGAGGGGGAAAGTTGCATGTTCGATAGGTTAGGGAGGTGTGGCAGACGAACGGGCTGCGTATCCGGATTCGTCTCGTCGTTTTGAGCAACTTTCATGTATAAAGTATTTCCATCCGAGTTACGGATTAAAAGATATGATTTTCAAAAGAATTTATTAATTTCTGGAATTTAATTAATTATTTAATTTAATTCGAAATTTGGATTTATGACATCAGCATGATGTCATGCTGACGTCAGTAGTCAACAGGGGTGTTGACTGGTCAACTGACGTGTGGGTCAAGTGGGACCCACCTGTCATACCCTGTTTAGGTTAATTGGTGTTTAGTTAAACTAATTACTGATTAATTAAACTAACAAGTTAATCTGTTTAATTAAGAAGGATTAATTAACTTAATTAATTAATTAAAAATTAATTTATTATTTATCTTTTTTTAAATCCTTTTTTTTTAAATTCGTTCTGGGGTTGGGCCCCACATGTCTGTGGCCCAGAGGGGCCATAGCGGGTTTGGTCCAGCGGGTGCGGGCGCACCTGAGCGAGCGCTCGCCCGCAGGGCGGGACGAGGACGCCAGGGCGCCGATGGCGGGGCTCGCCGGCGCGGCCAGGGGCCACGGCGGGCGGAGGCGAGGGGTGGCGCCGGTGCGGGCGCAGGACGCGGCCCGAGCGGGCGCAGGACGCGGCCCGAGCGGGCGCACGCCTAGGTGCTGGTGGACCCGGCAAGGCGCCGGAACAGGGGGCGGTGGCCATGGTGAGGCCATGGCCGGAGCGGGGCGCGCTGGCCGTGGTCGGTGGAGAGGCGCCCGCGGGGAGGAGCGCTGGGCAAGGGGCCGCAGCGGGCGGACGGGGCGTGTGCGCTCAGGCGGGAGCGCGGTGCTACGGGCAAAGAGGCTACCGGGCGGGGAGGCCACGGTGCGGGCGCTGTGCACGGCGGGGTGGCCGCGGGCACCAGGCCGCAGGGAAGGCTACGGGGCGAGGGTCGGGCGGAGCTGCGGGAGCACGCGGGCGAGCGAGTCCCGTCGAGGATGACTCCGGCGTGGGGTCGGAGAGGGAGATGAGGGTGGCGCTCACAAGGGGTTGCAGGGGACTGGGCAGCGGGGCTCGAGGTGGGGGGACAGGGACGACGTGCGTAGAGGGAAGCAGGCCGGTGGGGGGGGGGTCCGGCGAGGTCCAGGCGTCGGCGGTCGTCGCGGGGCGCGGTGGTCTCCTCCTCTCGATCCCGATCCAATCGGGGGAGAGGGGGGAGGAGATATTTTCGTGGGGGGGGGGAGTGGGGGTGTCGGTGGAGTACTGGGGGAGTGGGGGAGGTTATGGCGGCAGGGTGGGCCGGGCCTAGGTGGTGGCCTGGTGGGCTGAGGCCGTTCGGCCAAGTTGGGCCACGGCCTAGTGGGGGGGCTCCTTTTCCCTTTTTTTGTTAGCTTTCTTTTATTTTTATTTATTTTCTTTTCTGTATTACATCATTTTAAAATATTTAGGCATTTTCTAAAAATGTGTTTACTTCACCATAATTAACTATGCCTTATTTGGCACCTCCTGTTGAGGATATAACCATTAGAGTCACCCGCCCAGGAGGGGCCGGGTTACGTCATAATGATCATCACGTGAAGCCCAATACCAAGCTTGAGGATGGCGGATCAATAATGGGCTTAAGACCCGGAGGCGGCTTAAAGCCCGTAGTGATAACCCGCCGTTATGGCAAGTCTTGTAATGTAAGGCAAGAGTAGTTAAGAGTCCGAGCCGGATACTGTTATAAGCCGGCCGGGACTCTGAGAGCCGCGGGGCGTCAACCTCTCTATATAAAGGGACGACCCGGCGGCGGTTCAGGATGAGAGACAACAGATTGAGAGCCGGGCATAGCGATTAAGCTCCCTGGTCATCGAAACCCCAAGTAATACCACCTCAACTGGACGTAGGCTTTTACCTTCACCGTAAGGGGCCGAACCAGTATAACCCTCGTGTTCCTTGTCCCGTTTAACCCCTTTAAGCTTCCTAGCGGCGATGGCTCCACGACTAAGTCCTTGCACGAGGACATCTGCCGTGACAATTCTATGACAGTTGGCGCCCACCGTGGGGCCAGCGCACGGTGGATTTGAGTTCTTGAAGGGCAGCTTCGAAGGGCTCAAGGGATACGCTGTGGGCCGGATGACCAAGCGTCGTCACGGCAAGCTCTACATCGACGATGCAAATTGGGGCCCCGACGCCGGCTCAATTGAGTACGGGTACCGGGTCCCCTTCGGCGGAATCCATGTCTTTATTGGCAAGATTGGTGAGCCGGGCCCTGAGCCGGACCTCTGCGCCGATCTCATCGAGACGGCTCAACGTGCACGACCCGCCCGGACTTTGCCTGCCTTGAAGCGTGCTTTCGTGGGATGCGTCCATGGAGAGCTCTCTGAAGGATCTGGATCTGGTGATGAGACGGCCGCTCGTTCTGACGGCGAGTCATCCACAGAGGAGACCGATTCGTTATACCAACTTCAAGATGGCAGGCTCAGGGGTTGTTCCGATGGCGACAGTATTCCGGACCCCTTTGAGCCGCCGAGCCGGGTTGGAATCTTCATGGCTGGCGCACAACCTGTTCAAAACCCCACCGCCGGGGCAGGAAGCCCTGTGCCCTCGCCGGCTCAGGTGCTGATGGATCTCACAGACAAGATGACGGCCCTGTTAACCGCTACGGTCGTCCCAGCGGATCAAGCTCAGCATGACGCGGAGGTGGCACAGTTAAAGCTGGATCTAGCAAAAGCCAAGGAGGATCTGGCGGCGGAAGGGATCAGGATGGCTGCGGAGAGGGCGGCTCTCGACGCCCAGACTCAGCTGATTCAGGCACAGTCTTTCCGGCTCACGATGGATCAGAACGCGTCCAATGAGGTCATGAGAAGGAGGCATCAAAAGGCCCAATCTCGACTCCCTCCGGTTTACGATCCTCGAAACCTCTTCAACACGCCTGGTGCAGGGCCCAGTAACCCGCCAGAGGTCACGACGCCCGGGGCTGGAACGTCAATTCAGCCCCAAGTGATGGGGCCTCCCCGGGTGAACGCTGCCCCGCCTCAGTATGTGCCAATACCACCGGGTCATTATGCCAACCCGTTGGAAAACATGGTCGCCGCGGCAGCGCGACTGGCGGCTCTCCCAATCGATGGTGACTCTCCAACGGCGGTTGAAACCCGCCGGGTCAGAGAACTCCTTCAGACGGCTCTGGCGCAGCAGGAGGCATATTCTTATAGCCGGGACAGGATTCATTCAACCCCTCGTCCAGGCCGGAGCCCGAGTTATAGCAGACACATGGTCTCAGCGACCGGCTCAAGCAACGTCCGACGCCATGACTTGCCTCCTGGCCACGGCCCGGCTCATAACGGAGCCTTTCACGCGGTAGACCAAGACAGAGCACGGCAAGAGGCGGAGCAGGCGCCTCAGTTGACGGCTTACCAGCCACCCCCGGCTTATCCGACGGCTTCTATTGATGCGGGTATACCTACGAGGACTGGAGGTGTCCCTTGTCTGGTGCCGGCTCTCCGCAATGAACGTCTGCCCAAGGATTTCAAAGGGCCTAGGAAGGTGCCTAATTACACGGCTGATTTACAACCCGGAGCCTGGATCGAGAGTTACGAGATGGCCATGGAGTTGCTGGAGGTCAGTGAAGCGGCAATGGCCAAGTACTTCACCATGATGTTAGATGGGACTGCCCGCACTTGGTTGAAGGGACTGCCACCAAACTCTATCGGGTCTTGGGCTGAACTAAAAGCCCGGTTCATCCAAAACTTCAAAGATACCTGTAGGCAGTCTATGTCAATTGTGGATTTGACTAACTGTAAGCAGCAGGAGGGTGAATCTACAACCCATTGGGTTCGCCGGGTCAAAGAGATAATACATTCATCTGATAAGATGGATGCCGGCTCTGCAGTCTTAATGTTAGAGCAGAATTGTCGCTTTGCGCCCCTGAAGATGAAGCTCGGGCGGCTCAAGCGCGATTGCAACGATATGGGTACGCTGATGGCGGCTCTGGTTAAGTACGCCGACTCTGATAGTACCAAGGATCCCGCGTCGGATGATGAAAGGACAGGGAAGGGAAAACGGAATGGCAATGGCAAGGGCCCCCAGCATAACCCGGCGAACCAGGGGGTAACAAGCGTAAGGCTGATGGCAGTATGGAGTTTGTGGCCAACGCCAGTTCACAGGGTAACAACCACCGGCGCAAGGGGAGACCGCCTCCCCGCGCCGGCGGGTCAGGCCCGACGCTTGAGCAGTTGTTGAATGAGCCTTGTCCAAGGCATGGCTCTAGGGAAAAGCCGGCCACTCATTTGTGGAAGGACTGCGCAATCATGAAGGCCTTTAAAAATTCCAATGCTTTCAATGGCAATAATGGCCCGGGCGGCGGCTCAGGCGCCGGCGGCTTTCATGGCCCGGGCGGCGGCTCAAATTCCAATTCTCAGAATGTTCAAGGGGGCTTTAATCAGCAGTCCGGCCAGGGTCATCAGCAGCAGCAGCAGGGGGGATACCAGACCAATCCAAAGCAGCTCAATGGTGGACAGTATCATGTGTTTACCACCAGTCTGTGCAAGCGAGATCAGAAGCTTCACAAAAGGGCTGTGAATGCTGTTGAGCCGGCGGTTCCACGCTATTTAAGATGGTCTGAGCAGCCTATTGTGTGGAGTAGGGAAGATCACCCTCCCCGGGTTGATAATCCGGGTCACCTGGCTCTGGTGGTGGCTCCTCAGGTGGGGGGATATAAATTCACTAAAGTGCTCATGGACGGAGGCAGCAGCATCAACATCCTCTATTATGAGACCTTCCGTCGTATGGGGTTGATTGATAAGAACCTCAGCCAGTCCAATACTGTTTTCCATGGTGTGGTGCCTGGTAAGTCGGCATATCCAGTTGGTAAGATCGAGCTGGAAGTGGCTTTTGGAGATGAGTACAACTACAGGGCGGAAAAATTAACCTTTGAGGTGGTTAAGATAAGAAGTCCGTATCATGCTTTATTTGGGCGGCCGGCTTACGCCAAGTTCATGGCACGGCCGTGTTACGTGTATTTGCAGCTCAAGATGCCGGGTCACAATGGGACCATTACGGTTCATGGCAGCAGAAAGATAGCCTTGGAGTGTGAGGAAGGTGACGCGGCTTATGCAGAATCTGTTTGTGCAACAGAGGAGTTGAAGTTTTATAAGGACAATGTTGACCCGGCAGATATGACGTCTTTGAAAAAGCCGACCACGGAGCATGAGCCGGCAATGAAATTTAAGTCAGCTGATGAGACTAAACTTGTTGACTTCGTTCCAGGTGACTCATCTCAGCAGTTTAGCATCAGTGCCAATCTGGATCCGAAATAGGAAGGCGCGCTCATCGAGTTCATCCGTGAGAACAGGGACATTTTTGCATGGAAACCTTCTGACATGCCAGGTGTACCTAGAGAACTCGCTGAGCACACTCTCAATATTGATCCGAAATTTAAGCCGGTCAGGCAATTCCTTCGGCGGTTTAATGAGGAGAGGCGGAAAGCCATTGGTGAGGAGGTGGCCCGGCTCTTGGCGGCCGGGTTTATTGTTGAAGTTTTTCATCCAGAATGGTTAGCTAACCCGGTACTCGTGCTCAAGAAGAACGGCACCTGGCGGATGTGTGTGGACTACACGGACTTAAACAAGGCTTGTCCGGCTGATCCTTTTGCTCTCCCCCGTATTGATCAAATCATTGATGCTACGGCGGGTTGTGAGCGCTTAAGTTTTTTGGATGCTTATTCTGGATACCATCAGATTAAAATGGCAGTTAAGGACCAGGAGAAGACGGCGTTCATCACTCCCTTTGGAGCCTTCTGTTATGTGTCTATGCCTTTTGGACTCAAGAGTGCACAGGCGACTTATCAGCGTTGTGTGCAGAATTGTCTTCATAACCAGATTGGGCGCAATGTTCATGCCTATGTGGATGATATCGTGGTTAAGTCCAGGGAGAAGGAGACCCTGGTAGATGATCTTAGAGAAACCTTTGATAATCTCCGGGTTTACAAGATGATGCTTAACCCGGCCAAGTGTGTTTTTGGTGTTCCCGCAGGCAAACTCTTGGGTTTTCTGGTTTCTCACAGGGGCATTGAAGCTAACCCGGAAAAGATCAAGGCAATCACCTCTCTGGCTAAGCCGGCGTGCATAAACGACGTCCAGCGTCTGGCGGGCCGCATCGCTGCTTTGAGCCGGTTTATAAGCCGTTTGGGTGAAAAGGCCATGCCACTGTACCAGCTGATGAAGAAAACAGATGACTTTGTCTGGAATGATGCTGCTAATGCTGCTTTTGAGGATTTGAAGAGACAGCTGGCTGAGCCCCCAGTTCTTGCTGCTCCGGTTGACAAGGAGCCCTTATTACTGTATGTAGCCGCTAACACACGAGCCGTCAGTGTGGCTGTGGTGGTGGAGCGCAAGGAAGAGGGTAAGGAGTATCCGGTTCAGCGGCCGGTTTACTACGTCAGTGAAGTGCTCATTGAGTCCAAACAACGGTATCCACATTGGCAGAAGCTTGTTTACGGGGTGTTCATGGCAAGCCGGAAGCTTAAGCATTATTTCCAGGGTCACCCTATCACTGTGGTTAGTTCTGCTCCTCTAGGAGATATCATCCAAAACAGAGAAGCCACAGGAAGAGTGGCTAAGTGGGCTATAGAGCTTGGGCCTCATGGTCTGAAATATGTGCCACGCACTGCTGTCAAATCTCAAGCATTGGTGGATTTCATCAACGATTGGACAGAGCTGCAGGTGCCTGAAGAGAAACCGGATAATACATACTGGACTATTCACTTCGACGGGTCTAGGCAATTGGAGGGCTCGGGGGCTGGAATTGTATTAACTTCCCCTCGAGGTGACAAGTTTCGTTATGTGCTACGGTTGATGTTTCCCTGTACTAACAATGCGGCTGAGTACGAGGCCTTGCTCCATGGTCTTCGGATGGCTAAGGAGATGAGCTTGAGCCGGGTAAGGTGCTTTGGCGACTCAGATTTAGTGGCTCAACAAGTGTCGGGCAAGTGGGATTCCAAGGACCCTCTCATGGCGGCTTATCGCCGCGAAGTTGATGCCATTGCTGGACACTTTCAGGGTTACCAAGTAGAGCACATCGATCGCAGGAAGAACGAGGCGGCTGATGCATTAAGCCGGCTGGGCTCTCAGCGAAAGCCGGTGCCGCCTAATACTTTCTTGGACATCTTGCATAACCCTTCTGTTAAGTTGCCTACAGAGGAAGACTTGGCTGTCCCTGACCCGGAGGCACAGTTGGTGGCGGCTCTCCACATTACCCCAGACTGGACAATACCATACTTGGCTTACATGACCCGGGGAGAATTGCCTGAGGATGAAACTTTGGCCAGACAAATAACCCGGCGGTCTAAGTCAATGATAATTATCAATGGTGAGCTGCATCGTCGCAGTGTCACTGGAACTTTCCAGCGTTGTGTTTCCCCTGAGGAAGGTCAAGAAATTTTACGTGAGATTCACGAGGGGGATTGTGGCCATCATGCCGGCTCAAAATCCCTTGTGGCCAAGGCTTTTCGTCATGGTTTTTATTGGCTGACGGCTCATGCTGATGCGGAGGACTTGGTCAGTAAATGTGACGGTTGTCAGAGGTTCTCGCGACGGGCTCATGTGCCGGCTCAGGAGCTGAGGATGATTCCAATTACTTGGCCGTTTGCGGTTTGGGGGCTTGATATGGTTGGGCCTTTTAAAAGATCCAAGGATAAGAAGACTCACCTCTTGGTGGCGGTCGACAAGTTCACAAAGTGGGTTGAAGCAGAGCCAGTTAGTAAGTGTGACGCAGCCACAGCGGTTCAGTTCATGAAAAGGGTGATATTTCGCTTTGGTTTTCCACACAGCATTATAACTGACAATGGTACCAATCTATCTAAAGGCGCCATGGAGGAGTTTTGTCAACGAGAGCATATTCGACTTGATGTTTCATCTGTGGCTCACCCTCAATCCAATGGTCAAGCTGAGAGAGCTAATCAGGAGATCTTGAAGGGCATCAAGCCCCGGCTTTTGGTCCCTTTGCAACGGACGCCGGGTTGTTGGGTGGAGGAGTTACCCTCCGTGTTATGGAGCATCAATACTACTCCTAACAGGTCTACGGGTTACACGCCTTTTTTCATGGTTTATGGGGCGGAAGCGGTCCTCCCTAGCGACATCCGTCATGACTCGCCTCGAGTGGCGGCTTATGTTGAGGCGGATAATGAGCGGGCGCGCCAAGATGCTCTTGACTTATTGGACGAACAGCGTGATGTGGCAGCAGCTCGTTCGGCGATTTACCAACAAGACCTGCGCCGTTATCACAGCCGCCGGGTTAAGTCCAGGGTCTTCCAGGAAGGTGATCTGGTGCTCCGGCTCATCCAAGATCAAACAGACGCACACAAGTTATCCCCGCCTTGGGAAGGGCCCTTTGTGGTCAGCAAGAACTTGCACAACGGGTCATACTACCTTATCGATGTTCGGGAGCACAAAGATTCACGTAAGTCGGAGGAAGAGACCCGTCGGCCGTGGAACATAGCTCAGCTTCGGCCTTATTACACTTGAGCCACCGGCTCTCATAATGTACATATTTCTATAGCCATGTATATATTATGATAAATAATAAAGCAGGACCTCTGTCCTTTTCTCCTCCAAAGGTAAATGTGTTATTTCCATTACAACATTACATGGTCACTTGGAGGTGGGTCCGGCTTACGATCGTATCTGAATCTGGCCGTTACCAATATGATCACCTGGGGGCTTCCTGTTCAAACATAGGTCGTATTCGAACCAAAGAGAACATAGCTGTCGATACCCACTTGATTGGCAAATCGCCGAGCTCATTGGGGAGTTTTTCTTGATCATATTTGAATCATAGCTCAACCCCCTTTGGGAACCGACGTGGATCGTATTCGAATCAGCGTCGTTAAACAACTCTCAAGGTCATTTGGGGGCTTCCTGTTCACACATAGGTCGTATTCGAACCAAAGAGAACATAGCTGTCGGTACCCTCTTGATCGGCAACGCCAACGCCACTGGGGGCTATATGATCGCATTCGAATCTTAGCTTAACCCCTTTGGGACGGTTCTCTGGTCGTATTCGAATCAGAAGCCCTTAAGTTTTGATCTTTTGGTTTGCAACAAGTTGTTTTGATCATATCAACAGTGTGCAAGGGCGGTTCTTGCTCCGCCGGCTTAACTTTGATTAACAATGTTGATAGCACACAATAAGCATTATCGATGCTGGTGAACCGGAGTTGAGTTCTCAACCTCATTATTTGGGTTACATAAACCGGAAGTATGCTTGAAGGCTGGTAAGTATGCTATTATGGTTACATCGAGGATATAATTGAGGGCCAGTCTTTGGTGACTTTGGTTCATATTCCGGGTTATATATAAAGTATATGACTCCCAGTGCGGTAAGCCGCCCAGAGACTTGTGATTTGTTTTCTATGCAGGACGATTAAAGATAGCTCTTTAACTTAAGGAGAGTAGATGGTCGAACATAACCCGGAGGAATATAAAGAAGCAGCTTCAATGGAGTTAAGCATTCAACACGTGCACGATGGCACGACAAAATTAAGTGTTTGTCCTACTCTATTACAAGACTCCCCGAGTCCAAAAGGTGAGGCATTGTTTTAAAGTGTAACCATGAGCCGCCTAAAAAATCAAGGTGCTTGTTGGGTCGAAGCTTCCGGCTCATCCCTCTCCGCTCCTCCGGCTGTTCCCATGACCTGGAAGGTTGATGATTTCCAGTCAATGCCGCTCAAAGCTTCAAATTGAGCCTCATCATCAATTAACCCGGCCGGGTCAACTTCTGGGGCGAAGGTGTGCTTACGAGTCGGCGGGATCAGGCTGACTGCTTCATAGCGTGGAGTTGGGATCCTCTGATTCTCCGCGTCATAGCCCGGCTGATACTTGGTAAGATCTGTGTCATTCCCAATCATGGTAGCCACCGGGCGCACGCTTTTCACACAGGCGGCGAAGTCTTTCTGGTCGAAGGGGGTCCCGTCTTCCTTCAGGCTGGGGTATCCAAGAGCGATGTCGGCCGGGTCTAGCTCCGGGAGAAAAGCCTTGGCCCGGCTCAGAGCAGCTATAGCTCCGGCTCTTGCAGAGGCCCGTCTTAGCTCTTGGAAGCGCTGAGGAAGAACGGCAAGCCGCCTGAGTACGTCCGCCAGGTGAGTCGGAACCTCATTGGACAGAGCCACAACGGCTAAAGCACGCTGTGACCCGGTGTAGAGTTGCTCCACCAAGGTGTAAACAGCCTTCAGCTTGGTCAGAACATTCTGATTAAGGTTGGAGCTTCTGGGACCTGTATAACAAAGTCAGGTGAGCTGATGGCAATGGTGGGGCTTATAAGACATAAAGAATGTAAACTTGTTCAAAGCTTGCAGAATGACTTACCGAAGATTGCGGAGACCATCTGTGACACATGGCGTTTTAAGCCGGAGAGTTCGGCGGTTCTCTCAGTCAGAGCAGCCTCCGCTTGTTCGGCCCGGCTGAGCAAGGCAGTTTTCTCCTCGGCCCAAGTCTTTCTTTCTGTTTCAAATTTCTTCTTCAGTTTTTCTTGTGCAGCAACACTGAACTCAAATTTGGCATTGGCCTTCCGGGTCTCAGTTTCCTGAGTCTTCAGGCGGTTCTTCAGCTCAGAGATTTCAGATTCAAATTTCTTGCAGACAGCCTGTACAAATTCCGGGTTACAGTTTGAGTAATTATCATGCAACATTAAAGTCCCAAGCACTTTGCAAGCAAAGACACTTGGCACTTGGGGGCTAATGTATGCTGAAAGATTCTATTTATAATTGCCGGTTCATGAAGGTAAGCCGGACGTTAAGTCTACAACGTATTCTATCATAAGTAATAGACTTGGGGGCTAGCATGGTAAGGATGACTATGGAGTAAGCAAGAGAGTTGTACCTCAGATTTTTGCTGTATCTGCTTTACCATGTCAATCTCCAGGTCCCGGCTATTGTGCACTTGACCAATGTAACCAGAAACAATGTCTCCAATGCTCAAGTTAGCATAGTCAGTGATCTCCAGTCTGGCCCTGCGGCGCTCCAGCAGTTCTTCTTTGGCAGAGCATCTGGCCAGCACAGTGGGTCTTCCCGGCTCAACATATTCGGTCCGGGTAATCACCACATCCGGGTCATCGGCCGGTTGAGCTGAGCTGGGAATCTCCGGGTTGTCAGAACCCGCCATGGTTTGTTCTTCAGTTGAAGCGGCGGTTTCCGGAGCTGGTGCAGATGGCGGCTCAGAGGCAGAGGCATTGGGTTCAGTTAAGTCCGGCTCTTCGACCGGTTTATTTTTCTTTGCCCTCTTGCTGAGCTTGGCTTGGGCACTGAAAGTCAAAAGGTTAGTACAAAAAACATAAATAAGATAAGCACAAAATGAGATGATTATCATTACCCGGGTGCGGTCTTGAAAGCCGGCAGGTTAGATTGCATGGAGGCACCGGAGGAAGGTGAAGTTTCCTGATAGTTTGAATCAGACGAATTGAGTGGTTGACGAGTGACGCCCGCTAAAGGATGAAAAGGGTATAAGTTGGAGATAACCTCAGTCCGGCGCTTCCTTGATGCTTCAGGTAAGCCGGAGGAGAGGTCTGCATCCTTATTGGTCCGGGTGTGTCTCCGGCTCTCATGAATCTGTCGCTTCAAAAGAAATTGAGGATCTCGATAAGCTAAAGGATGTGAAAATCTTACTTTCCGGGTTACTCTTCGGACTTTCAGCCTGGGCAAGGGCTCCGGGTCGGAGGAAAGTATAGTTACCTCTTCAATCACCGGGTTACTCGCTCCGGTATCATCCTGCTGATAATTAGTGTCAATAAGGTGGTTAAAAACAGACGAAAAACAAAAGAAGAGCCTGAAGAATCAAGGGCTACCTCTGACTCGGAGCTATCATCCAACTGAAGCAGCTCTGAGGCGCTAGGCTTACTCCCCTTCTTGCGGGGAGCGGCTCTCCTAGCGGCTTTTTTAGCCTTCCTGGCTTTTTAGCAGCCTCATGGTCATACCTGACCTTCTAGAACTTGTCATTGGCCTGAAAAAATGCAACAAAGGTTTCCTTGAAGTTAAAATGAAAATTGTTAAAATGGAAAGTAAAGTGCTCAGATCGGTAGCTTACCGCCGGAGCCGGGTTAGCTTGGCAGAAGGGGCTTAGGCCGGTCCTCCCGCAGTCTGCTAAGCTCTCGTTCAAGAGGGACTTGGTCATGTCGTCAACGACGTCCTCAGGTAGGTCGTTTGGGCTGTGCCGCAAAGGATCATCCTTCCGGCCCGTGTAATCACACATTAAGCCGGGGCGGCGGCTCAAGGGAATCACCCGCCAAGCAATCCAGACCCGGACCAGATCAACGCCGTTAAGGCCATTTCCCAGAAGAGCCTTAATCTTGTTGATGGTGGGGATCAGTGGTTGACGCTCAGCTTGAGATAGTTTGTCTGGCAGGGGGTGATTTGGCTCCAGACGCAGGGCACGAAAGCCGGGCAGAGGGTTCTCATCAGCCGGAGAAGTATCTTGGCAGTAGAACCATGTCTGGTTCCAGTCCTTTGGGTGGCTTGGCGGCTCAGCATAAGGAAAGAGGCAATCTCTCCGTCGTTGAATGGAGATTCCGCCAAGTTCCAAGCTAGGCCCGTTGGCACATTCATTCTGGCGGTTCAAGTAAAATAACTCCCTAAAGAGTAGCAGGCTGGGTTCCTCTCCAAGGTATACCTCACAAAACACTTGAAAGTTAGAAATGTTTGACACGGAATTGGGTCCAATGTCTTGAGGTCGCAGATCGAAAAAGTTCAGAACGTCTCTGAAGAATTTTGAGCCGGGAGGAGCAAAGCCCCGGCTCATGTGATCAACAAATATCACAACCTTTCCATCTCTTGGTTGAGGTCTTTCTTCGGACGGGTCAGGGGCACGATAGGACATGACCTCCTTTTTAGGCAGGTAACCCGTCTTCAAGAAATCATCTAAGCTATCATCAGTAACATTGGATCTCATCCAGTTGCACGTAATGGGTGCCTTGGGAGCCTTGGGCGGCATTGTGAAAGATGAAAGCCTATGACAAAAGGAAATGTCCGGTTCAAATATAAGCCGGAGGAAGATTACAGTTCAGTATTCAAGATGGCGGCTTATGAAGGGGCCTAATGATATATGGCTAATTGTGTCGGGTTATCTAAGCCGCTGTGGGCATCATGAGTAATTCAAGTTGTTTAAAACTCTATCATAAATGAGCCGGAAATTTCACAGCGCATGGCCTCTTTTAAGTCGGAGATATGAGCCGCCATAGCTAACAGATGCAATTTTTGACTAAGTGTGGCACAAACAAATTTCACAGATCGCAGTAGTTATTTTGGATCAAACGATCGTCTAGAAAGGAAAAATTTCTAGACCTAGAAAGCTGATACAGAGAAGTTCATCAGCTCAGAACGAGGTCTTTTTGCGCCAAAGGGCATCTACTAGCATAAAAATGAGTGAGAAACTACTACCGCAGGGAGTCTATACCGTTTTTAGATCAAAGGGAACCTCGGTGGCGGAACTGTGAAGAACTTGAGATGAACAGCGAAGAATAAGGGAAGAACGACAGAACCCTAATGCGGATCTACTGTAGGGAGGTGCAAGGACTTACCGGCGCTGATGAGATGCGGAGGTCGCCGCCGTTTCTCTGGACCAGTTCAGGGTGATGCAGCGGCCAAGGTTGAGGAAGACAAGGGGCGTGGCGGCGGCGGCGGAGCTCGAGCTCTCGGGCGTCAGAGGAGGAAGACGATGGAAGAGAGGAGTGAATGAAGGCTTATGGGTCGGGCCTATTTATAAGGGTGACTGATAAGTGGGCGCGAGAAACGAGGAGGCCAAGACGTGATTATCTCGCCACAGATGCGCCTCGATTTTCGGGATGGTCATTAAAGATAAGATCCGTTGGGATATGACAGAATAGAAAATGAATTTAATGGAAGATGACGTCACGGCGGGTTACCAAGAATCCAGAAGATGATGTCACGGTGGGTTATAACTTTCGCACAAGCAGAAGCCGGAAGATTTTCTTTCAAAGGGATTGAAGATTGACATGAACCGGTTCAAATCAATCTGGGGCCTAATGTTGAGGATATAACCATTAGAGTCACGCACCCAGGAGAGGCCGGGTTACGTCATAATGATCATCACGTGAAGCCCAATACCAAGCTTGAGGATGGCGGATCAATAATGGGCTTAAGACCCGGAGGCGGCTTAAAGCCCGTAGTGATAACCCGCCGTTATGGCAAGTCTTGTAATGTAAGGCAAGAGTAGTTAAGAGTCCGAGCCGGATACTGTTATAAGCCGGCCGGGACTCTGAGAGCCGCGGGGCGTCAACTCTCTATATAAAGGGACGACCCGGCGGCAGTTCAGGACGAGAGACAACAGATCGAGAGCCGGGCATAGCGATTAAGCTCCCTGGTCATCGAAACCCCAAGTAATACCACCTCAACTGGACGTAGGCTTTTACCTTCACCGTAAGGGGCCGAACTAGTATAACCCTCGTGTTCCTTGTCCCATTTAACCCCTTTAAGCTTCCTAGCGGCGTGGCTCCACGACTAAGTCCTTGCACGAGGACATCTGCCGTGACAATTCTACGACACCTCCCGAACATTTTTGTTGTAAATTTTGAAAAACTTTTATTGTTGACATTAATTTGAATTTGAATTTTGAAACGGTTTGACCTAACGGTAGCTTAGCAACAGTAACTATGGTGACGTGGCACCATTAGCGTGGGATTACTGTAGCTTGATTATCCGGGCGTTACATATCCGGCCAGTCCAAGGAAACTTCAGATTTCTGAGACGGTGGTGGGTGCGGACCAATCAAGTACATCTTTTACCTTGCTTGGGTCCACCGAGATTCCTTCTGCCGAGAGGATATGTCCGAGGAATCCCACTTGCTGGAGCCAAAACTCACATTTGCTGAATTTGGCATACAGTTGATGATCGCGAAGCCGTTGCAGAACTGGGCAAAGATGTTCCTTATGTTCGTCCTTGCTTTTGGAGTAAATGAAGATGTCATCAATGAACACCACCACAAACTTGTCCAAGAAGTCCATAAACACATTGTTCATCATATGCATAAAGAATGTAGGAGCATTGGTGAGGCCGAAGGACATAACAGTGTATTCGTAAAGACCGTACCGAGTGGTGAACGCGGTCTTAGGAATATCTTCCTTCTTAATCTTGAGTTTGTGATATCCCGTCCTCAAATCAATCTTTGAGAATACTTTGGCCCCACTGAGTTGATCAAACAGATCGTCAATCCTCGGCAGTGGATACTTGTTTTTAATGGTGACGTCATTCAGCTGTCGGTAGTCTACACACATTCGTAGACTGCCATCCTTTTTGTCCACGAAGATTTCTGGTGATCCCCATGGGGAAGAGCTTGGACGAATGTATCCTTTTTGCAGCATCTCATCCAGTTGTTTCTTCAATTCCACCAATTCTGAGGAGGGCATCCGATAATATTTCTTATGTATCGGGGTGGTTCTAGGCACTAGGTCAATAGCGAACTCCAATTCCCGGTCTGGTGGCATGCCGGGCAATTCTTCAGGAAATACATCTGGATACTCACTGACCACCGGGATTAATTCCACCTCTTCTGTCACGGCTGCGAAAACCATATCCTTCTGGTAGTGCGACCTTCCATATTTTTAACGGTAACTTCTCTGGTCGCACAGCTGATGCAGACTTGGTATTGGGTTAACCAATTCATACCCAGAATGACATCCAATTTGTTGGAATCGATGATTATCAACGATGTTGGAAACTTGACGCCCTTGATGTCAATCTCCAAATTTCGGCAGACGAGATTGCTTCTGAGGAGGGATCCCGGGGATTGTACCAACATGTGTTTTCCCAAAATCGAGCAAGAAAAATTGTTTTGGGAAGCAAAACTCCGCGAAATAAAAGAGTGGGAAGCCCCAGAGTCAAATAAAATTACGGCGGGTATGTCGTTAACGAGAATCATACCAATGACGACTTCCGGGTCCTCTTGGGCTTCGTCTGTGGAGATGTGATGAACTTGCCCTTGGATTATATCGGGGGCGGAATACTGCTCCATGTAGTTGACTTGCGGCTGAAATGGAGCGACATGCTTGGTGTTCTTGGGACACTGTCGGGCGTAGTGTCCGGTTTGACCACAGCTGAAGCATGAATTGTTGCGCTGGCAATCGTCGCGCACCGGGCTAGTCACGACATTCTTGACTTGTGTAGTAGTCTTGTTGACGTTCTGCTGCCAATTGGGTTTGTACTCCACCTGAGTCTGTTGCCATGTACGAGCCTTTTGCACTGGTTGCATATCCTTCTTGGGCTCGAATTTGCGCTTGTGGTCATTAGCAGCTGGCTTGTTGTCGTTCAGGAGCTTGTGTTCCCTCTCGGCGATGAGGGCCTTGTTCACCAGAGTCAGGAAGTCCGGGAAATCAAACATACTGAGAGTGCACCGGAGATGTTGATGTAGGCCTCCAAGGAATTGGTCGATCTTCTGCTCTTCTGTGGCCACATCATGGAGAGAATAGCGGGCCAGATGGTTGAATTTATTCAGATACTCGGCGACGGTCATGCTTCCTTGAGTGAGAGCGATAAATTCACGTTGCTTGATCTTCATGACTCCGGTGGGAATATGATATTTGCGGAAATGATCCTTGAATTTTGTCCAAGTAATTTCCTCGTCGGCAGGCCATATTGCTTTGGCATTATCCCACCATATAGCGGTAGCTCCTTCGAGATAATGCGTTGCGAAGGGAACCTTGTCTCCGTCATCTGTGCGAGCAATTTCCAGTTTTCTTTCAATAGTCCTTAGCCAGTCGTTGGCGTCCAAAGGATCAGTAGCATGGCTTAAACTGGGAGGCTTGGTTCGCTGAAAATCTGATAGCTTGGAATGATGGCCATTCTGGTTTCCATTCTGCCCAACCATAACTTGTACACTTTTTAGTATTTCTAGCAGATCGTTGCTCCTTCTTTCTTCAAACATTCGCAGGATTTGCTCGGTGGAAGGCGGTTGTGGCGGTGGAGGCGGAGGTGGCTGGTATGGTTCAGGGGAATGTCCTGCCCGTCTTGCGGAATGACGGACAGGGACATCCTCACCAGCTTGACTGCCGCTGTCTCCACACAACGTCCTATTTTTCGTTTTCCCAATACATAGCAACCATGATGAGAAAATTCCAAAATGGGGGAAAAACCAATGACAAATCCCGGAAGAAAGCAGCGAATAAAACCAAGTCAAAAAAGAGTCCAACATAATTATACATAGTCCCAACATGAAAATAAACATCGCAATGGGTCTACTACCCTTGTACATGAAACTACACATCATGACAAGTGCGATTACAGCCATACATCATGCTCATGACTACCACGATACTCTAACGATCTACTGCTCGGATGGTGCTGCTGCAGGCTCGTCTCCTGAGCCGGACCCAGATCCTGAACTGATAGTAGAGACCTCCGGGGGAAGAGAGGTGCGCTGGCGCTGCCTTGAGGGCTCTCCCTTAGGGGCAGGCGGGGGATGGGATCTAAGCATAGGAGCGGCAGGAGTAGCGACAAGAGAAGACCATGCAGCAGGAGCGCTACGAGGGTTCACCGTCAAAGGGTTAACGGTACCCTGCGAGGTCGTCGTAGGAACGGAGGTGGGAGGAGCAGAAGTGTAGATGACAGCGGGAAGATGGTTCCTTATACGAGCAGCAGCGAGAGCGGCGCGAGTGCGTGAGAGCTCCCGAGCTAACTCGTAGTTAAGGAGATAGCTAGCGGTGATGTAGCATGCATGGTGGCTAGTGGGACGATCGCATGCCGAATTAATCAAAGGAAATAGGATACGCCCATTCTCCTGCAGAGATGGGTAGAAGAAAAGTCCAGGGTGGGTGTGCATGCGAACCTCATTAGCGCAAGTCTACAAGAGCCTCGATAGCAGCAAACTGAACCACTTGAGATGGCACAGAAGCAAGACCACCCTTAGACGAACGAGTGTAAGTGCCAGATGGGGAATTGTGGTGTAGAGTGACCTCAGCATAATACTCATACAATGCACCGGCCAGATGCTCGCGATACACCCGATACTCTGGATCACCACCCTCTGGATAGAGTCGTCGCCACATGTTCTGAAGCAGGTGCGGCGATGTGCACAGAGTTGGCTCAGGATGGTACAAGATCGATACTGGTGCCATCTACAGTCACAAACCATACGGTTAGTAATAACAACAATAAGTCATGCATGCAACGCAACAACCAATTCCTATGTCTACCGACACTCAAACGAAACTATCTACCGTTTGACTAACGCACTACCGGTCTAGCGTGTCCTACAATCAGCGCGGCTCTGATACCAAGCGTTGTGGCACCCCGGCTCAGAGCAACCGGTTTACCCTGCATTGCCAGCCCAGAGATCGAGTCTTCTGGCAATACACAACAACATGGTACAGAAATAACCGCTTTTTTGATAATAGCATGGTACAAAGGTCTAATATTACATCGAGATTCGAGGCCAAGCGGCACACACTATGCTGCTGGACAGTATGTACATTATTTAATGAACATGGCTGGGGACTCGATCATATGAAACTACGCGGCAACGGAAGAACGACGTAGCGGAACTCCATGGCACAGGGACACCGACGTGGACACGGCCTAGACACGAGACGCGCTCCGGTGCGAATCAACTTGCCTGAAAGCCGGCATGACACGCCAGGTCAGTACATTGAATGTACTTGCAAGCTCACAACAAACATAAGCACGATGACAGACAATATCATGATAATTAATCAAGTTAAATTAATGCAAGAAATTACTACAAATGCAAAGCTATGCAAAGCAACCAAACAGCGCACCGAGTCACACGGACTCGCTTACCAGATGGTTACCTCGTAACCAAACGGTGACCACACCGGGGTCACACCTGAAACCAATCACTCATGAACACCTCGAGTGTTCAAGGTTCACCACGAAACAATGCATCACAACAATAACTAGTTTGCAAGATTAATTATAAAAGTTGATCCATGGTGTGACTTACTCCCGAGTCTTGCCCATAACTGAGGGCGCGGCTATCGATAGATTAAATACACTCTGCAGAGGTAGCGCACTTTACCCACACTACAAAATACCTGGCCTCATACTCCCATTCGGGTGGACCAAAGTATTCCGACGAAACCCTCCCTTTGCCATGCACTCTCCCTGGCCACTCCGACCATCTGCCTCTCAGGGCTAGGTCTTGGGTGGCCCCGTGTCTACCAAAGACACCAACGGCCACCGTCGTGGAAAAACGGTCCCAAACAGGGATAAGGTACCATAAAAACAAAATGAGCACACAAGGTTATGTCTGCCTACCGGGCCAGGGTGTGCACGCCCATAACCTTCCCTCGCGGGAGGCACCGGTGAGAGCCAGGACAAAGGACCGAATCAAGACCTTCCCATTAGGTAAATGTGGTCGCACTGTATTAAAAACCCGATTCAATGGCACCATGATGTGATCAACATCATATTCAGGTTGAACTTAATCAAGTAATAACTTTCAGAAAAACTTTTTATTACTAACATGGCATCATACCGGAAATCATGCAACTACTCGTCACACAAAGCAAGCAACTCTTAAGTAGGGATCAAAACAAACAACATAACTATCTTGCAATACTAAGATCAGAAACTTCTCTGGTTATAACTCATTTTTATCTACAAACAACATATTTATTAGTTCATCATTTAGTTGAAAACTATTACTAGCAAAAATAGCTACCATAACTTTCCATAACAAAATATCTAGTGCAAAATCTTACTCAACTTAGCCAAACAAGTCTATGAACTCAACCAGAAGCTAAAACAAGCATATCAAGCATCATAAAACAACTAGCAATTAGCCATATTAATTTATCAAATTTTAAATGCAAATAAAGACTCATATTCAAGTAGAAAATCATAGATATTGAAATAACACCATCCAAATGATGATGTGGCTTGCCTTAGCGCAGAGGAGGGTCACACTCCTCCTGGTTAGCTTCAAGGCAAGATCCTCCTTCTGAAAATATTTTAAAACCACAAAAATAAATGTCAAAACACATTCTGAAAATCACCAGAAATTCTAGACAACAAGGAAAAATCCACCTTTTGGTGTGCTGCTAGAGCTTTCTGTAACAAAGACAATGCAAAAAGAATCAATTCATTTGGACTTATGGTTTAGAAATGGTGGCTGGTCAAAGTTTAGTCAAATTTCTGAATTAAATTTGAATAAATAGAAAATCCTGGGGGGTGACGTCGAAGGCGTAAAGTGGGAGTGCGCCTCCACTCGTATTGCTTCGGGCGCGAGTGGTGAGGCTGACATTGGGCCCCAGCAGTCGGGAGAGAGGGAAGGGGATCGAGATCAGAGGGGAGGCGGTGCTTCGCCGGAGCTCATGCCGGCGACGAGGGGGTTCGGGGCTAGGCTAGAGGGATAGATCGGAAGCAGGGCTCGCGGCGCACCTGCCCGTACCTGTGGCTTGGCGAAAGGTGGACGGAGCTGGTCGCAGTCGAGCTCGCAAGCTTCGGTGGCGGACGGGGTTCGCCGGAGAGGTGGAAGACGGTGGCTAGAGGCAGCTCCGAGGGCTTGGCGGGGTCCAGGCAGCTCCAGCAGACCACCAAGGCCCTGCCCAAGCAGCTGCTTGAGCTCGAGAGGCCCTGGAGAGCGGCAGCTGGCCTGCGAGGATCGCGTGAGTCCTCGGGTCGGGGCGACAGCCAGAGGCCTGCCCGACCGGGCTTCTGCTGGTCTACGTGTTCGTGGAGGTGGTGTGGAGTGGTGCGTGGCTAGCTAGGGAGGCGGAGTGGCTTTATATAGCCGGAGAAGAGGGGGGGGGACGTGTCGCCTCCGGAGCGCTCTGGACACGCGGCAAACGTCGACGAGAGGCTCCAACGCAAGGGGACAGGGTGCAGCGTCAACGCCGGCGGTTTCCCACGCATCGCGGACGAGCAGAGGAGGCGGTTTGAGATGGGGACAAGCACACGCGCGCACTGTGCCGTTTTGGCCGCGACTTGACCATGTTTGCTGCAGCGGCTCCGGCGTCGGCGAGCGCCAGGGAGGGGTCATGGGTGGTGAGTCGAGGGTTGTGGCACGTTGCGACAGTCGGGGGCGAGCGCTTGCATGCACACGCGCGAAACAGAACGCAAAGCGCCAGCCAGAGCGCGTTGAGACGCTGCCAGGCGCTGTGTCCTCGCGCGGTCACCAAGCTGGCATGGCCAAAACGATGGCCAGGAGTGGCCAAACCTTGTCTACGAGCTTGACCGTCCAGTGCTACGTCTAGGAGAGGTGATGGATCATACCCAGGCCGACCAGACGCGACTCTACCAAGCTGGCAAGTTTCTGGTCAGAAACTTGGTCGCCAAGTTTGGCCACCTTCTAGAAGGCCATTAGGGCTAATCTCCTGGGGTTTAGGGTTTCTTAGGAAGGTCTTTAAGCTCAAGAAATCTCAAGGCCAAAAGCTCAAGGAAAAATGCACTTGCTGTACAAAGTGCATTTCTGGTCCAGAAGTGAAAAGATTTTCTACAACAAAAATATTACAAAAAGTGATGCAATATTTTTGCATGGGAAGATGCGCCATGGTCCTTAGAATATTTAGGAATTATCTCAGATTTTTCTGAGCAAGAAAAATTGAGGTTGCTTTGGAGCACAAAGTTCTGAAATGAGCTTAAGAGAGAAAAATGAATATTTTCCTTTTAGGAAAAATATTCATTTTATTATTTTGGGAATTTGTGGGAGGAATAAGGTAGATAGGTCACTTGGGTGAAAGCCAAGGATATGCCCAAGTGACAAGTCCATTTGAATTGATCAAAAATCCAAATCAAATCAGGGCAAAAGCCACGATGAAAACCAAGTCCGGAAAGAGAGAGAGAGAGAAGGCAAGTCCGGTAAAAGGAGAGAAGGCAAAATCTAGGCTGTCACAATGACATTGTGCTGTAGTGGGTAGGTTCACCACACCACTGGATTACGGATCATGAACAGAAGCTTACATGCAGTGCAAAAGAAGATCACTTGCTCTGTATAGTTTAATTTACATGGTATGAAGAAGGAACTTGATTGTACAACTGAAAACTTAAATTGAGAAGGACAAACTTTTGTTTATGAACTACATAATAAATTTTAAACATGCAATTTGATGCAAACACCAAAAATAAACAGCTGTTGCAGTCATGCCCAACCAAATATACACAACAAAGTTTGAAGGGCAATTCAAGAAATTTACCATAGAATATTCTTCATAAGCATTGCCTTTATTCGACATTTTGTTAAGAGTAAATATAGATGTGATAATATAAGAAAAAATGAAGAATATTTAAGATAAGATGAAGAGTGATGCTGCATGACCAAGTAGCTATAAATGTAAGTACAACGATACAGGCAAAAGTTACAACCAAGAGCAATGCAGAGCTAAACTTCTTCAGGACCATCGGTGTTATCCAACCTTATGGTAAGAGTAAATATAGATCTGATGCATAGAAAATGGAGGGCAAAGGAAAATAAGCTGTAGAGTGATGGTACATGAACAACTACCTGTCAATATAAGTACACTGATAAAGGACAACAGGTACTTACAAGAATAATGCAGAGCTAAAAAATTTCATTGGCATTGGATATATTCTACACTAATGTAACCATTCATACAGATCAGATAATTTGGAGCGAACAATTGATAAGCAAGCTATCATGCGTACTGCTGACACATAATGAACCAGGTATAAATGCAAGTACAGTGAACAGGACAACATGTACTAACAAGAGCAAAGCAGCGGGCAACATATTTGCGATATCCCGTCGTTCTTTTCAAATCGGAATTCTTCTTCATGCTGATTTCCTGCAAAAAGGATCCGTAAGGCACATGCGAAAAAGTAGAAGTTCAAATTGTCATGTGATATCATAGACAGTACCTCATCCTGGGAACGAGACTAGTGCATAACAAGGTTTTTCCATTCAATGTCTTCTAAATTTAGCACACGAGACTTCATCGGAACTTCGTTTATAGACTTTCCATCAAAGTGTGATTTCCTCAGGTAACACCGATACTGTTGCAATGCTTCCTTGAAAAGCGCAAGCAAGCTTTGCTCGTGACTATCCAGATTGACCCTCGCCTACTTACAACAATGTAATGTAAATCATTGATGTGTTCAATCAGCAGAAAACAGGAAAATAATCACCATGAATAATAGCACTTACACGTAAGTGGGACAGGAAGATGTGAAAATGGTGTTTGTCTTCACTATAATCTTCCCATGATGGGAATATATGCACGTATTCCCTAACAACATTGAAAGCGTTGTCTTTAAAACTTGGAATAACTGGAATGGGGTTCCAATCTACAGGAATTGGCCGTCTCTACAGTTGGGATAGGTCTTCGGCCGATGGACTTGCTGTACTTTTTGCTGGAGTGGGATTTTTCTGTGGTACGGCTGGTGCTATGGCAACTGAAATCAGCATACCTTTTGCTGGAGTGCAGGTCCTATGTGGTGGGGCTAGTGGTGTGGCCAGTGAAGTATGGGTACAGTCTGCTGGAGTCGGTCCTACGTTTTGTGTCACTGGTTGTACAGCCAATATAAGTGGGGTGCTATCTGATTTCTCCAGCACCACCACGTTTTTCAAGGACTTTGCTGCTGCTCCTTCAGGTTCGGCAATCACCCTCTTCCTTTTTGATGTCTGATGCACAAGAACATTATTTGAGTGAAAAAACATGGTATGATGACAGATGGAATATGTATTGATAATGGATGGGCATGGCACCTTGACATATATGATGAGTAAACTAAGCAGATGGAGGTGCAACAAAGTAGAAGAAATGCAAGACAACATATGCAAGATACGCAATCAATAAAACCTTGCCAAATTAGAACAGGCACCTTGATGGGTGAACAGGATAGGCCATCTGCCTTTGACTCCTCGAGGTTAGAATAGCCATTAGGATCATATTCTGAACAAGAATCTACAGGTGGGGAGCGTATGAGTCTCATTGCATCTAGAATGGCACTCAATGCATTGGTGCCAATTTTGTAAGTCGTTGCAGTGTTCCACAATATTCTTCTGATGCGTGGATTCTGATATTCACTGTAATTACGTATAATATCTGAGAATCATGAAAACATAAATAGTAGTGAGATTATCTTTGTAATGCAGAGGATATTCTAATATAGGGGCGCCCCTGTAAACCCTTGTGTGCTATCACTGGATTCTGACGAGAGAGCTCATGTGTGCTGTAATATGGTGCGTGCATTAATATAATCTGGCACAAGTACACAAAAAATAGGTTCCAGAAGTAAGGATAGTTGGCAGATGATAGGTTCATAATATACTGTATAGAGAGTTTATTGCCAAACCCTGATAACAAGAGCACACAACAACTAGGCAGATCGTAGTGTACATGTGGGGTACACCATAACCACGATATATAAATCGGGAAAGTGGAACTGGCTGGAAAATACAGTGTTGTATTGCCGCTACTAATTGAAAGCCCATCGATTACAGGCCAGCTCTATCAGCTGTTGACTGCAGATGTCCCTGCTCCCCTTCTGGACAAGGAACGTACTGTACGTACTAAATACAGAATAACAAAGGAGGAACATGTTAAAGAACAGAAGAGGAAGCATATTCTTGAGGTTCCTCTGCATTGCATACAATGTTGGTTGCCCACTCATGATGAATCACATCGCCCAAAGAAATGCAATTCCATGCTGTCTCTCTATATGTGGCCACATGCATTTGGAAAATAAAGTGGGAGCATTACCTGACCAATTAAATGTGTGTCTGTTAACTAATATCAGTATCATATCACAATTTGTATTTGAAGAAGTAAGCTTTGGACTTATGATTGGTGTGTTGTTTAGCTTCAAGAGTGGACTGCTGCTAGTGCGACACATAGCAGCTACACAGATCATAGTGAAGATATAACGGGAAAACCGCAAGCATCAGGAGTAAAATCAGCAAAGTGGAACTTGCTGGAATATATGTGCTAGTATTGCCGGTACGGCTAGAAAGGCTTTGGATACTAGCTCTCTTCAACTGAAGGTGCGGTACTGTTAATATCAGTGTAACTCTCAAAGGCGACACAGCTCCCCGCATTTCCTTGCTAATCTTATAGGATTCAAGTGGGAAGGCCACTACAAATCCTATTCCTATGTTCACAAAATCCTATGAATCAAAGAGGCCCGAAGAGTTCAAAGTTCCATCACAACCGACCGTATAGACCTCTACACTGCAAATGTCCCTGCTCATCTTCACTACAAGGAACATACAGTACTACTATCATACTCCCTCCGTTCCAAAATATCAGTCTTTGTAGAGATTTCCAGTATGGATCAAATACAGATGTATATAGATACATTTTAGAGTGTAGATTCACTCATTTTGCTCCATATGTAGTTCATGGTGAAATCTATACAAAAGACTTGTATTTAGGAACGGAGAGAGTACTTATTAAAAAAGAACGGAAGAGGAACATGCTAAAGAAGAGCAAGCAGATTTTGGATAATAAAATGTTGGTTGCGCAGTGCCCACACATGATGAACCAGAGCGCATTAAGAATGCAACTCCCCGCTGTCTCTCTATATGTGGTGCACGTGCTTTTTGAAAGTAAAGTAGGAACATTAGCTGACCAATTAAACGTTATCTGTTTTAGTAATATCAGCATCATATCAGATTCGTATTTGAGCAACAAGTTTGGAATTATGAGTGGAACGTTGTTTAGCTTGATGAATTATGAGTGGCACATTGAATATAAAGGCATGTCTGCATGCAAGTCGCGTGACTTCTATCATTTGGGTCAGTCGACCATTCCAGGTGGTTGGATGAAGATCCTACGTCTCCTAACCCTTCTTCTTCATCATCTCTGATTCTTCCCATATAGAACACCGCACGGGCCGCCGGCCGAACCACCGGCCCCGACCCCCCGCCCTCCCCTGAACCGCCCCCACCGCCTGTGTTCCTCCCCCACCCCTGCCCCCACCCGCGTCGAGTTTTCTTCGTTCGGCGAGGCCCCACCACCGCCCCCACAACTACCGTCCCCACACGAGCCCCTTCATTCGCACCGGAGAACTCCGGCGAGCTCTGAAAAATCGACTGACCCAATTTTGAAATTTAGTCTACTGTCATTTAACTAGTGTGGAATATAAAAGGGAAAAACCATAAGCATTGCGAGTACAGTGTTGAGCGTACCATGCCGGATCTGAAAGTGCAAACCGGACAAAGGCAACTTCGCAACTAATGTTTGCTTTCAACTAGCAAGTAAGTGATGGACAAGAAATCAGAGTAAAGCAGTGGCAATCTATTTTCTTGTTGTGATAAATAAGTTGAGAAAATACGAAAGAGTACCGTCTCTGGTGCGGCGCCGTGTATGCATTTGCTGAGAATTTGACAGTGTTGCGGTAGCGATGGCTGTCGGCGGTGTGGAAGCAGATCTAGGAGGGTAGACGGTGGCGGCAGGGCGCGGTGGACGAGATGGTCGTAGGAGCGGTGCTGGCAAGGTCGACGACGGCGGGGATGAAGCGAGAGGACGGGATGCAAGGATCCCGGCCCGAAGCCGCGGATGAGAGAGGCCGATCTCTTGTAATGGACGATGGCGTCGGGGTATCAACTCCGGCATGGTGGAGGAGGACGGCGGTGGATGGGGTGGCGGACGGATGAGACTGGGGTGGAGAGGCTGTTTTGGCACCCACGGAGTACGAATGTGGAAATGGAGGGAGAGAAGAAGGGGGGAACCATGTCTTCAGGGCACGCTTGTCCCAAATGCAAGGAAATTTACAAACTTAGCCCCCGTTTAAAATTTCCTACATCACAGCAATATTAGTCGGTTGGGGATAGGACGGTAATCTCGCATACACCGAATATTTGCCGACGAGAGTTTGTTTTTGGCACCCCTATCGAAACCTATAGAAAGCGAGCCGATAGGCTTTGCGTGTCAGGGATAGGCAGTAATTTCCATCTCGCAGATTTTGGTTTTGGGCGGTTACTGCGACTTTCCCCACTTCGTTCAAATTTTTTCAGAGCAAGAGTGCATGTTTACCGTGCCAACTCAATTCGAATCCAGTTTGTATTCTATTTTTGTTCGGCCAGGATCCATTTGCGATTCGAATAAAATTTTATATACATCATTTTTTATATATACTTTCAAAAGCACAACAAAGAATTCTGCTCCTTTATATGTATATAATATGATTTACAAATGCAATGATCTCAAAATCATAAAGTTAAATCCAAAAAAATTTAAACCAAATTATGTTCTACTAAAATGTATGGATCAGTAGTATCTATGTATTAAATAACATAGACGCGCGTGAATTCATATGAGTATGCATGTTTGATAGATCAATTTTGGTTCGAGTATGAATTACATGTATCATCATCTCGAATTCTAATATTTGAATCCCTTTTATGTTGACTCCTTTCACGCCCATCTCTCTGGCATGCTCCTTCATGTAGCTATCATTCTCTTTTCTCAAGCTCACCCGCATGCTCACTTCATGTTTCTCCTATCTTTGCAAACATGGTCTCTCGACGTCTCCCTTGAGAAGTATCACACTCTCCCTATCATTATACATTACACGGTTTTCATTATCTCTCACGTCTCTACCGTTCTCTGGTATCACTAGGTACCTAAGCTTTCTTTTTCACCGCCACACACACAGTCTCACTCTTCTTTCACTTTGTCTTTCTCTCTATGGGGTTCTCTCACACACCCTATATGGTTCTAGATATGACTCATACCACTAAAATTACTCTCTCCTGCAGACACAACATTTGCTGCAGTCTCTGTCGGGGATATACCCCGCGGTATGACCCGGCCGGAGTTATAACCCGGCTGGTACTTGGTAAACCGGCAGGAGTTAAGTCAGATGATAACCCGGCAGGAGTTAAGTCAGATGATAACCCGGCAGGAGTTAAATCATAAACCGGCAAACCATCATAAACTGGCAGACCATCATAAACCGGCAGACCATCATAAACCGGCAGACAGTGATAACTGATTGACAGTCATAAACCGGCAGACAGTGATAACTGGTTGACAGTCATAACCCGACAGACAGTGATAACTGGTTGACAGTCATAGCTCGGCAGACAATGATAACTGGTTGACAGTCATAACTCGGCCAATAGAGTCACCTGGAGTTATGAAGCCCGAGACGTTATGAAGCCCAAGATGTTAAGAATCCCATGAAGAGAATTCAGAATAGTTTAAGTCTTAATCCGAGTTGGACTCTACATGTAACCCGCCCCTTCAACATATATAAGGAGGGGCAGGGCACCCCAAGAGGGAGGAGATAATCTTAGGGCTAGACATAACTAGGAGAGCCGGTTTACAGCGACTCCCTCGTGATCATAATGAGACCTAGCCTCAAACAGCATGTAGGGTTGTTACCGGATGATGTTTCCCGGGGCCCGAAGCTGTCTAAATCCTTGTCTTGTGTTGCGCCTCTCGATTCCGCTCAACCCCTCTCAAGCTACCACATAGATGCATTGGCCTCACGACTAAGTCCTCACTAGGACATCTGCCGTGACAAAACCACGACAGTCTCCTTTCTTTCTCCACCCCAGTTATACACTGACATTATTCATTTGTTTACCAATCAGACACCCCCCCGCTCTCTCTCTCTCACACACACACATACACAGCTCCTGCTTCCACTCCCCTTCCCGACTATCGTCTCTCTCACACACACAAAACTCTCGCTTTCGCACCCCCGACTCGTATTTCTCTCACATGATTGATCGACTAGCCTCCAGATAGGTTTATACACCCGCACACTCGTGCTTCCACTATCGCGTACATGCCTCTCTCGCACTCCTTGTATCTATGTAGATTTTTCGTCCCTTCTTGAGACACGCCCTCTCGATCATGCACACACACACTATCGCCTCATTTTAAGCTGATACCTCTCGCACACACACTCTTTGTGTATTTGTCACACATGCACTCCATCCACCTCCTCTCCCCCTCTCTCTCACACACACAACACACACACACATGGGCTTTTTGCAACAACTAGCAAGATGCCCATGCGTTGCACGGAACATCAAGATGCATTTGTATGAGTAGTTTATCTTGTGGGAGAAAAGGATGAACGAGGGAAGGCCTTATTTGCAAATATGGAGAGGGGTGTGGGTATCTTTTTGAAAATTTGCCATAGTTTCCTTCCTATCCGTCAGATATAAATCGGACGACCTATATAGCAGGATGGCAGGCACACCTTCACCACCAACTCTTTTTTTATCTCGAACTCTTATAAAAAGCATAGTCGGTGATGATGGTGTGCCTGCCATCCTGCAATATAGGTCGTCCGATCTATATCTAACGGATAGGAAGGAAACTATGGCAATTTACCTGCACTCCTCTCCACATTTGCAGATAAGGCCTTCCCTCGTCCATCCTTTTGTCCCACAAGATCTTGATGTTCCGTGCAATGCATGGGCATCTTGCTAGTAAGAATAGAAATTAGAGATATACCACTTCTTGAATCTTGAAACCAACAACATTCCTCCCTTATCTCGTCAAAACCGCCAAACGAATATATTTTGAGTGAAACATAAGATATTTTTACTGATACACGTATTTCAAAACTAGACTCTTTTTTCTATCAAATCGGTGAATATGTATTAATCTACTTTGATCGTGTGGCAACGCATTGGCACATTGCTAGTAGTTATTACTACAGTATAATTTTTTGGACACCAGACAAACAGTGGAGTACATATACGAAGAGAAGAGGCGCACACACGCAGTCGGTCTCTCGCTGTCTCGCACGCATGAGAGTTAAGTAAAGGCACCGTTAACAAATAAACCCTAAAACCCTAAGTGCACAATTGCTGCATGCGCGGGTACCAGGTACGTGGTGGAGCGCACCTTTGTAGGAATAGTCAGCTCGCGTGATAATTTGATCCGTAGGAGTTGATGGTCGGGACCACAGGTGAACGACCTGGAGGCGGTGGCTCGCTAGTTGCCACAGATCGAGTAGCCACGTTTAAAATATCATTTTTTTAGCGGGGTAAGAGTTCCGATTTTCAAGGGCGCGTTATAAGTACTTAAGTAGTTTTTAGAACGATTGGTATGGAGCGAAAATGGAATTCATAACTACTACCTCCTTGGCATATGGTTGTATGGGTTTATGTTGCGAGATGTTGAACCTGGTAGTTCTAGGGCAAATACTATGGTTTAGATGTTGGTTTTTAGTAATGAAAATCGGAAGGGGGAAACCCTTCTTTGATAAAAAAAACTACTACCTCCGTCCTGGTTTACTAGTCCCCATTGTATTTTGGGTCAAAGTTTGTCCACGAATTTTACTTGTAAAATGTGAATGGAAAACGAGATTTTGTTATACCCAAACAAAAAAGGACTGGAGGGAGTGATTGCACTGACACGGATGCAACCTCTCATAGCGCAGGCATTGAATCAGCGTGCCGGCCAAGAGGGCCCCACTCGCTGCAGGCCAGGCTGAACATGCCTCCTCGCCACATGCAACCGGCTTCAGACTGCCCCACCTGCCTCCATTGAATCCACGTGTGTGTCGGCAACACGTCCTTCCGCGAGCCAGCTGGCATTTTAGAACATAACGTCGGCGGCTGGCTCCTCTCGTCCACTCGCTATTTAAACGAGGCCAGACGCCTGGCAAGAACCGCACCACACCGTTGCTCCCCATATCCTCCTTGCACCATTTTATCCACACTCTCCATAGCATCCGGTGAGCAGGAAGACGAGTTCTCTGGCATAAAAGCTGGCCGGGTGCCCCGACAAGCCAGGTAACTTGCTGCCCACCTTCCTCCCCACCCCAGTCCGTCAGTACGATGGGAGAGGCTATAGGTGGGCAAGAGGAGGAGCAAGCCGCCGCTCCAAGCTGGCCCCTGGTGCATCAACCCGATGCTCCAAGCCTGCTCATAGAGGAGTGGCCAGTTGCTGCATGCTGGCACACGGGGGACCACGACGTCCAGTGCACCGTGGTTGGCCGCGCCATCCGACGCAAACATTGGCGGAACCACGGCATGCTGGTGGAGGTGGCCAACATGTTTGCGGCCATCGCCGACACCGAGGAATAGTAGACCACGGGAGCCGCCGCCGCTCTGAACCCACGAATGCTATGACCACCGCGTCGCCGACATAGACACCCGATGTGTTGCCCGGTTTGGCTCAAAACATCGTGGACCCCAGCCGTGGCCGGCATTAGAAATTATACCTGCTTCCAGAAGTTATTCACGATTAGTCAAAAAATGACCAAACTATAATTAATTACGCATGGTCCTGACTTGTTGTGCTCGCACTGGTAGTAGGAACTAGAGGTCTTTCTTTATTTATAACTCTCATCACAATTTTTTTTTGCTTTCAAGTGAATCATGGTTGTGGACATTATCTATGAATGTGCAGATATCTGTGAACATGAGTTTGATGTGGAAGTTGAAATTGGAATGTTGGGCTGGCGCATGAACTATACCATGTCCAATGCTTCATCTGTTATTGTTTGGAAAGTAATTGCTGTTATTACAGACCCGAAAAAATTATTTTGTGCCACACCAGTTGTAACGCCCACGAAGCGGCTATATCTCCCACGTGTCGAGGCACGACTTAGAGGCATAACCGCATTGTGGTTTTGTCGCAAGAAGGGTCATCTTCACACAATCCCATGTAATGAACAAGAATGGGATAACGAGAGCTGGTTTACAATCGCCACTTCACACAATACATAAATATAATTCATACATCATCCAAAAACCACACATAGACCGACTACGGTCAAAATCCAAATGAAAATAAGATAACCCCAAATGCTAGATCCCCGATCGTCCCAACTGGGCTCCACTACTGATCACCAGGAAAAGAAACATAGTAACGACCACGTTCCTCGTCGAACTCCCACTTGAGCTCAGTTGCGTCATCTGCACTGGCATCATCGGCACCTGCAACAGTTTTGGTAGAATCTGTGAGTCACGAGGACTCAGCAATCTCACACCCGCGAGATCAGGACAGGATGGTGTAATGAGGTGGAGCTGCAGCAGGCACTAAGCATATACGGTGGCTAACATACGCAAATGAGAGCGAGAAGAGAGGCAACGCAACGGTCGTGAAGCTAGAAATGATCAAGAAGTGATCCTGAAACTACTTACGTTCATGCATAACTCAAACCGTGTTCACCTCCCGGACTCCGCCGAGAAGAGACCATCACGGCTACACACACGGTTTATGTATTTGAATTAAGTCAAGTGACAAGTTCTCTACAACCGGACATTAACAAATTCCCATCCGCCTCATAACCACGGGCACGGCTTTCGAAAGATAATACCCTGCAGGGGTGTTCCAACTTAGCCCATTATAAGCTCTCACGGTCAATGAAGGATAAACCTTCTCCCGGAACGACCCGATCAGTCTCAAAATCCCGGTTTACAAGACATTTCGACAATGGTAAAACAAGTCCAACAAAACCGCCCGAATGTGCCGACAAATCCCGATAGGAGCTGCACATATCTCGTTCTCAGGGCACACCGGATGAACACTACGTACAACTAAAACCAGCCCTCGAGTTTCCCCAAGGTGGCGCTGCAAGTGGCTCTAGTTTGGACCAGCACTCAGAGGAACACTGGCCCGCGGATTTAAATAAAGATGACCCTCGGGCTCGCAAAAACCCGAGGGAAAAGGCTTAGGTGGCAAATGGTAAAACCAAGGTTGGGCCTTGCTGGAGGAGTTTTATTCAAGGTGAACTGTCAAGGGGTCCCATAAATCACCCAACCGCGTAAGGAACGCAAACTCAAGGAACATAATACCGGTATGACGGAAACTAGGGCGACAAGAGTGGAACAAAACACCAGGCATAAGGCCGAGCCTTCCACCTTTTACCAAATATATAGATGCATTAATTAAATAAGAGATATTGTGATATTCCAAAAATATCCATGTTCCAACATGGAACCAGCTTCAACTTCACCTGCAACTAACAACGCTATAAGAAGGGCCGAGCAAAAGCAGTAACTTAGCCAAACAACGGTTTGCTAGGAAAGGATGGTTAGAGGCTTGACATGGCAATATGGGAGGCATGATATAGCAAGTGGTAGGTAGCGCAGCATGGCAATAGAACGAACAACTAGCAAAGCAAAGATAGAAGTGATTTCGATGGTATGGTCATCTTGCCTGCAAGGTTCTCAGAGTTGTCGAAAGCTTGATCCTCGTAAGCGTACTCAACAGGTTCCTCGTTCACGAACTCGTCTCCCGGCTCTACCCACAGCAAGAATACAAGCAAAGGAACCACAATCAATCACGGGAAATGCACAAGCAACATGATGCAAAACATGCATGATATGCGAGATATGATATGCGATGCATATGCGTGCTCCGGAAGAAAACGAATGAACAAGGCAGTAACTTGGCAAACCAAGCATGCCACCGGAAAAATGAGATGATTTCGGTCAAAATCGATATAAAGATCACCGTAAACGGATGCACGGTTTGCAAATAGCAAGCAAAACAAGAATGACACGATTCTGCGATTAACAGCATGATAGCACTTAGAATACAACAAGTAGCTATGCTACAGCACCACAACATAGCAACAAAGCATATGAAATTAATCTAAAGGAGATTCTTGACAAAAGATGAACATTGAGCTACAGCTAGATCACAACATAACAGGCTCAAACAAGCATGGCAAAAGTGCAAAAGATATCAGGTTCACAGACTTGGTGAAATTACTGGACATGGCTCAAACAGCATCAGGTAGCAATGTTCAGAGCAAGAGAAACACATGCTACAGGAACCTAACATAGCAAAACAAGGCATGGAATGAATCTAATAAACTCATAGAATAAAAGTCCCTTACTGACCATAAGCCAAAAAGGACCAGAAGATATGATGGCAACCATGTAAACATAGCAAGTTTCGTTAACAGGTTTCAGACTTAGCAGAAAACAGAGCATGGCAGAAACAGAATTATGAAGGCATCTTGGTGAGCTTGATTCACACACCACAAAGCAAATCATGACAAAAAAAGCATACCTTCAGCAAGATGGCATGTTTATAAAAATATCCATGGCAAGAGCAAGTACATAGCATGTATGAAACAACTACAACAACCTTGCCAAAATTGAATATCATGTTAACAATATGCCAGAAATATTTTATAGAACAAGTAGAGCAAGATTGGGTCATGCTAGGGCACTCCATAATTGCAAACAGGGGCATGGATGGATAGAGCACAACTATATCTACAAAACATCCTTACTGAATATTTCGGCAATAGCTTGCAAGACCAAGAAAACTGCGAAGCTGCTTGACATTCTGAGGAGGTTCCCAATTCACAATTGCAGACACCTCGGGATTAACAGCGATGCCCTTGGCAGAGATGATATGACCAAGGTAAAGAACTTCATCGAGCCAAAACTCACATTTGGAAAACTTCGCATAAAATTGATACTCTCTGAGCTTGTCGAGCACCAATCGCAAATGTTTGGCATGATCCTTCTTATTCTTGGAGAAGACCAAGATATCATCGAGATACACCAGGACGAATTCATTGGTATAGGGGTTGAAGATGAAATTCATCATTCAAGAGAATGTTGGAGGAGCATTGACAAGGCCGAAAGACATGACAATATATTCATAAGAACCAAAGCTTGTTCTGAATGCTGTCTTGGGAATATCTTCTTCACGAATGCGAATCTGATGATAACCCATATGAAGGTCAAGCTTGGAGAATACTTTAGCACCCTTGAGTTGCTCGAATAGCTCGTTGATGTTGGGAAGTGGATACTTGTTCTTGATTGTCTTCTTGTTCAATGGACGGTAGTCGACACAAAGTCGGTCCGTGCCATCCTTCTTCTGGACAAAAAGAACACCACAACCCCATGGAGATGAACTTGGTCTGATCAAACCCAGACGCTCTTGTTCATCGAGCTGTTTCTTCAATTCCTTCAGCTCCTTGGGTCCAAGCTTGTATGGACGCTTGCAAACGGGTTCAGTGTCAGGCTCAAGATCGATAACGAACTCAACTGGCCGGTGAGGAGGCATACCCGGAAGCTCTTCTGGAAAGACATCTTGATACTCACAAACGACTGGAATCTGAGAGATGGCATTCAACTCGCCCTTCTCATTGAGAGAAAATAACCAAATGGTTTCATCATGAGCGGCATAAATAATCACATCCTCAGAAGAGTGTGTCAATTGAATTTCCCTGGCAGCACAATCAAGTTGAGCCTTGTGCTTAGAAAGCCAGTCCATCCCGAGAATTAGATCAATAATCGAGTCACCAAGAACAATTGGTTTAGACAGACATTTATAGTTTCCCATCTTGATGGAAACATCCGGGACACAATTATTAGATGTCATTTGCTAACCCGGGGACACAATCTTCAACGGGATAGGAATCTTTTCCGTCACAAACTCATGCTTGGCAACAAAAGGTCTTGAAATGAAAGAAAGAGATGCACCAGTATCAAATAAGACTTTTGCAGGAATATCATTAATTGAGAGATTACCCATTATCACATCAGTAGATTCCTCCGCTTGAGCTGCCTTCATCATGTTGACCTTTGCAAACTTGGGATTATGCTTGACCACTGCATTGCTGGAAGATCTCACAGGAGGAGGAGGCGTAAGGCGCCTTTGGTTGAAGCATTTGTTAGCATAGTGACCTTTCTGCTGACACTTGTTGCAAGTCACCTCTGAGAGTGGACGATGATAAGGAGCATTCGACTTTGGAGCTTGATTCTGAGACTTGTTCTGATAGCCAGAGTTGGATGAGTGGGAAGATCCATGGCCACCTTTGTTCTTCTGCTGGTAAGGCTAACGAAACGGAGGAGGAGGAGGCAACCAGAACTTCTGTTGCTTAGCACCCACTAGTGAGGAAGAAGAAGACTGAACTACGTCCCTGACTCTCTTCTTAGAAGCCTCACACTTGAGCTGAGCAGCCTCTTGCTTCAGAGCCATATTGTAGAAATCATCATACTTGGTCGGCTCAAAAAGCATGAGAGGTAATTGCAGATCTTCTCTGAGGCCACCTCTGAATTGATAGATCATGCTCTTTTCATCAGGAATGTCTTGCTTAGCGAAGCGAGCGAGTTTCTGAAACTGAGTATTGTATTGATACACGGACATGCTGCCTTGCTTGAGATTGCGGACCTCCTCACGCTTGCTCTCAACAACACTTTGTGGAATGTGGTGAGCTTTGAAGTCTCGGCGGAAATCATCCCAGGAAATCACACGACCTCCTCTGGAATCTTTGTATTGTTGATACCACTCGGCAGCTTGATCCTTGAGTTGAAAAGAAGCGAACTTGACAAAGTCCTCAGGCCTGACATTGCTACATTCAAAATGCTTGTTGATGTCCACGAGCCAATCATCGGCATCTGTGGCCTCGGCACAGCTACTGAAAGACTTGGGCTGATTTGCGAGAAACTGTCTGAGGGTAGCGAAGTGAGGCTGATTGTTGCCTTGGCCTTGATTTCCTTGATTGCCTTGCCCTTGGGTGCGTTCTTGCAAGAGTTGCAGAATCATCTGAGCATTGGCGTTGGTGGCTGCCATGATAGCTTGCCATGCCTCCGGAGGCGGAGGTGGTGGCGGAGGGTTCGCCTGACTCCCTTCATTGCGTTCCGGATTCTGACGCGTTGGGGGAGCCATCCTGAAGAGGGTGACATCCGTTAGCATCTTGATAGACAAATAGACAAGTTGAATCAACGGATAGAAATTGCAACATATAGTCTTCACAATAAACATTAGAATGAGGATGAACGAATGAATTCCATAGTAAATCATCACACTTCCATTAAGGTGAGAAGCCACTTGATAAGAGATTGATGAATAAAATAAAAAAGGTACGGTTGGAACAAATGAGTGGTAAGGATTACCCAATCACAAACCAAATATCTGCGGGAAGAAATGCTAAGAGCTACTTGAATCCCACCTATAAACTCCCGAAACTTTCTGGTTATGCAATCTGGTGTTAGGGATACAGGGGACACAAAATATATCACCCAAAGTAGCAATCCCTAGATCCAGCTGTATCCATCCATCAACACATAACCAAGAAACCTTCGGAAATCGTGTACCTCAACCTTCGAAAAGCATCCGTTATACGAGTTATGGCAATACTCCCGAACTCCCGCCCCAGTACTGGGTGGCGTCGAGGTGATCTCACCAACAACTGCATAAAAGAGATTTTTGATGTCGGCGAAACTCAGGTATTCCAGAACTGCAACGATAAAATTGTGAAGACAACACCTCGGAGCTCAACTCCCCGGGACACTGCCACAACCCCTAAATGTCAGGAGGCACCAAGAACAATGTTCTCGTCACAAAACCGTCGAAACGATTCCAAGATACCCGCGTGATGCAAATTTTTTTTTGTGAAATTTGAGGAGAGAAGAGTCAAAACTTCTACGTCAGGAGGCCTGACTAGAGCGACGAAGGGACTGAGGAGTAAAAAGAATCCTACTCTCCGATATATATAATCCTAAGACTCAAAACATTTTGTTCTAGACTCAACAACGCCAGCGATTCGATCAAGCAGGGGGCTCCTAAGTCGGGGATGGCTCTGATTACCAACTTGTAACACCCACGATGCGGCTATATCTCCCACGTGTCGAGGCACGACTTAGAGGCATAACCGCATTGTGGTTTTGTCGCAAGAAGGGTCATCTTCACACAATCCCATGTAATGAACAAGAATGGGATAACGAGAGCTGGCTTACAATCGCCACTTCACACAATACATAAATATAATTCATACGTCATCCAAAAACCACACATAGACCGACTACGGTCAAAATCCAAATGAAAATAAGATAACCCCAAATGCTAGATTCCCGATCATCCCAACTGGGCTCCACTACTGATCATCAGGAAAAGAAACATAGTAATGACCACGTTCCTCATCGAACTCCCACTTGAGCTCGGTTGCGTCATCTGCACTGGCATCGTCGGCACCTGCAACTGTTTTGGTAGAATCTGTGAGTCACGAGGACTCAACAATCTCACACCTGCGAGATCAAGACTATTTAAGCTTATAGGACAGGATGGTGTAATGAGGTGGAGCTGCAGCAGGCACTAAGCATATATGGTGGCTAACATACGCAAATGAGAGCGAGAAGAGAGGCAACGCAACGGTCGTGAAGCTAGAAATGATCAAGAAGTGATCCTGAAACTACTTACGTTCATGCATAACTCAAACTGTGTTCACCTCCCGGACTCCGCCGAGAAGAGACCATCACGGCTACACACACGGTTGATGTATTTTAATTAAGTCAAGTGACAAGTTCTCTACAACCGGACATTAACAAATTCCCATCTGCCTCATCACCGCGGGCACGGCTTTCGAAAGATAATACCCTGCAGGGGTGTCCCAACTTAGCCCATTATAAGCTCTCACGGTCAACGAAGGATAAACCTTCTCCCGGAAAGACCCGATCAGTCTCGGAATCTCGGTTTACAAGACATTTCGACAATGCTAAAACAAGTCCAGCAAAACCGCCCGAATGTGCCGACAAATCCGGATAGGAGCTGCACATATCTCGTTCTCAGGGCACACCGGATGAACACTACGTACAACTAAAACCAGCCCTCGAGTTTCCCCAAGGTGGCGCTGCAAGCGGCTCTAGTTTGGACCAGCACTCAGAGGAACACTGGCCCGGGGGTTTAAATAAAGATGACCCTCGGGCTCGCGAAAACCTGAGGGAAAAGGCTTAGGTGGCAGATGGTAAAACCAAGGTTGGGCCTTGCTGGAGGAGTTTTATTCAAGGCGAACTATCAAGGGGGTCCCATAAATCACCCAACCGCGTAAGGAACGCAAACTCAAGGAACATAATACCGGTATGACGGAAACTAGGGCGGCAAGAGTGGAACAAAACACCAGGCATAAGGCCGAGCCTTCCACCCTTTACCAAATATATAGATGCATTAATTAAATAAGAGATATTGTGATATTCCAAAAATATCCATGTTCCAACATGGAACCAACTTCAACTTCACCTGCAACTAACAACGCTGTAAGAAGGGCTGAGCAAAAGCGGTAACTTAGCCAAACAACGGTTTGCTAGGAAAGGATGGTTAGAGGCTTGACATGGCAATATGGGAGGCATGATATAGCAAGTGGTAGGTAGCGCAGCATGGCAATAGAACGAACAACTAGCAAAGCAAAGATAGAAGTGATTTCGAGGGTATGGTCATCTTGCCTGCAAGGTTCTCAGAGTTGTCGAAAGCTTGATCCTCGTAAGCGTACTCAATAGGTTCCTCGTTCATGAACTCGTCTCCCGGCTCTACCCACAGCAAGAATACAAGCAAAGGAACCACAATCAATCACGGGAAATGCACAAGCAACACGATGCAAAACATGCATGATATGCGAGATATGATATGCGATGCATATGCGTGCTCCGGAAGAAAACGAATGAACAAGGCAGTAACTTGGCAAACCAAGCATGCCACTGGAAAAATGAGATGATTTCGGTCGAAATCGATATAAAGATCACCGTAAACGGATGCACGGTTTGCAAATGGCAAGCAAAACAAGAATGACACGATTCTGCGATTAACAGCATGATAGCACTTAGAATACAACAAGTAACTATGCTACAGCATCACAACATAGCAAAAAAGCATATGGAAGTAATCTACAGGAGATTCTTGACAGAAGATGAACATTGAGCTATGGCTAGATCACAACATAACAGGCTCAAACAAGCATGGCAAAAGTGCAAAAGATATCAGGTTCACAGACTTGTGAAATTACTGGACATGGCTGAAACAACATCAGGTAGCAATGTTCAGAGCAAGAGAAACACATGCTACAGGAACCTAACATAGCAAAACTAGGCATGGCATGAATCTACTAAATGCATAGAACAAAAGTCCCTTACTGACCATAAGACAAAAGGACCATAAGATATGATGGCAACCATGTAAACATAGCAAGTTTCGTTAACAGATATGATGGCAACCATGTAAACATGGCGCCAGCGATGGTGGCGACGGGCGGGCGGCGGTCGGCGGCGGGGACGGGCGCCGGCGCGGGCTGCGGGGCGCTGGAGGAGGAAGGGGGCGTGGGGCGTCGGGCGACGGGCCGGGAGGGCCTCCCGCGGGCTTCGCGGGCCGGCGGCAGGCGCCGGTGTATGGGCGACACGTGGCGGCGTCTCAGTGGCTGTGGGCGGCGGCGGCTTTTGTCCGGCGCCGGGCGGACACGTCCGGCGGCGCGGAGGAGCGGGCTAGGGTTTCGGGGATCCGGAATTTCGGAGGGGGAGGCTCACATATTTATAGGTAGAGGGAGCTACGAGGCTCTAAATGGAGTGCGGTTTTCGCCCACACGATCGTGATCGAACGACCAAGAGCATGGAGGTGACTTGGAGGGGTTTTGGGCTGTTTGGAGGGGTTTTTTTCTGCAACACACAAAAGGACTTTGCGGTTACCCGGTTAACCGTTGGAGCGTCAAACGACCTCCAAATGGAACGAAACTTGACAGGTGGTCTACCGGTGGTATACCAAGGCCACTTGGCAAGACTCAGTCCATTCCGAGAACGTTCAACACCCGCTCACGAAAAGAAAACAAGAGGGGTGCGCTGGTGCATGTGGGAGTGCCGGATTGCAAAACGGGCAACGGGGAAAATGCTCGGATGCATGAGACGAACACGTATGCAAATGAGATGCACATGATGACATGATATGAGATGCATGACATGAACAAAAAGCAAAACGAAAAACAAAACCCGACCACGAATGGAATATCATAACACATAGCCGAAAATGGCAAGAGTTGGAGTTACAAATATGGAAAGTTACATGCGGGGTGTTACACCAGTAGATGCACGGACATCACAACAGGCATGCTAACTGGATAAACATTTGAACCTAGCTATTATGAAGGAAAATTTGTATTGACAATAGTTTTAGATAGCAAGAGATGCCTAGCCTACTCTGCCTTTGCTAGCTTCTTTCTGGCTTCTTCCATCTCTTCTTTGGCTTGGGTGAATAGAGCATCTGATTGCTCTTTTCGCTTCTTCAGGAACTCAGCTACATTCTCAAGGGCTGCTGCACGCTTTCTTTCAGCCTTTACTAGAGCCACGAGGACACGAACAGTTGATGACTCCACCTGGCTTGTCTGTAATCTAGCATCATCTAGGAATTTGCACCTTGTGTCTAATCCAGCATCATTAGGGAACTGGCACCTTGTGTATAATTCAGCCTCATTTTGGAAACATGATCTCGAGGTTGACCATACTTCCCTCCTCGCAGGAACTGCATCCTGACATGAAGTTACTTCTTTTTTTAGATCAATACTCAGAGCAACCCAGATCCATTTAGTAGAAGCCAGATAAACATGACTCGGAGAAGTGAATTCAAAAGGAAAAATATAAAAACAGACTACAAGGTGAGAACACCCACTTCCTACATCAAGCTAAAGACAAAAGCACTAGGATGATTAAGACTCTTCTTATTACACATCAAAGAACACGAGGCTAAGAGAAACAGAAACTACAACATATACACATCGAAAAACACGAGGCTAAGCGAAAGTAATTGAAAGGGTGTTACTTACCAAAGCTCGTTTTATAGGTTCGGTGCAGCTCCTCTTTAACTTGCCACGCTCCTTGAAGATGTCCCCAATATCCCGTGTTTGGTCTTCATTGCTCCTCTGCATGTTCGCACTCGTGGTTTTAAAATCTCAACATGGCAAGGAAAATATACTAGTAATACTCACGCATCTTGTGGGCAACATTAAAGCACTCGTCTGCCATGTTAGAGCATCTCCAACAGAAGCGCAATGCGCGTCGCTTTAAAAAAGCGTTTACAGTGCTGAGATTGAGAAGTAGAGATAGAGAGTAGAGACTAGAGAGTAGAGACATAGATAGTTCTCAGCATAGATATAGCATAGATAGATAAAAAAATAGATAGTTCAGCTACTCCTCATCGTCCAACTCCTCCTCGGTGATGTCCTCCTCTGACATCTCAATGTAGGCATGAAGATACCGATCGTCGTCGGATTCCTAGGGCGACGCTGCTCCTAGCCTCATGTTGAATTGAGCGTCAGCCTTTCGCGTACGCTTATCCTCGCGATAGGCGGCTCGCTCCGCCCTCCTCTTCTCCCTCTCCGCCATCCTTTGCGCGTAGAACTCGCGCTCATTGATGATGTCCTACGGGAAGCATTGGCGCCACAGCGCCATGGCTTCCTCATCCATCTCGGCGATGCCGAGACGGTGCTCCCGCCTCCAGTTGTTGCGACGATCCTCGTCGGTGATAAGCCGCGACAGAGGCGCGAGCTCCTACACCCGCTCCCGCATCGGCACGTTGGGGAAGTTCAATGTTCTATGAGGCCACTGGAGGCGCCACGCCGCCGCGTCGTACTTGCGGGCGGCCTCGTTGGCGGTGTCAAAATTGCCGAGGCCAAGGCGCATCCCGTGGAACCGGATCTCGGTGGAGAATCCGCCGGAGGGGCGCGCGCGGACGCCGCGGTATCCCCAAGTTTCCCGGGGATGCGACGGCATGGTGGCGCGGCGGCGGCGAGGCGAGAAAGAGTGGGGAGGGAGTGGTGGAGCGGGGATAGAGCGGTGGTGAGGCACAGAGCGGGGAGAGAGTGGTGGCAAGGCACAAAGCGGTGGGAGGGCGTTGGATTTTATAAAGCGCGCCGGATGCCGCGCGCCAAAACTAGCGCGCGCCCGACCGCTTTTTTCTGCGCGCGCGATCCTTTCCCGACGTCCGTGCTATCTCTACTCTCTTCTCTACTGTTATATTTATTTTATATTTAATATTTATCTCTACTCTCTTCTCTACTATTGTATTTATTTTATATTTAATATTTATCTCTACTTCTCTACTCTTTTTTACTACTTTTTTTCTTATAAAAAACAGAGTTGGTGATGATGGTGTGCCTGCCATCTTGCAATATAGGCCGTCCGATTTATATCCGACGGATAGGAAGGAAACTATGGCAATTTTGCAGAAAGATACCCACACCCCTCTCCAGATTTGCAAATAAGGCCTTCCCTCGTTCATCCTTTTCTCCTACAAGATAAACTACTCATACAAATGCCTCTTGATGTTCCGTGCAATGCATGAGCATCTTGCTAGTTCCAAAAAACTTTCCATCATTTGCCACACTACTGGTTGCAGATGAAGAACCTACCCAAGCACAGGGTGATACAGGAGCGACGCACAATTACAAGCTAATATTCTGTTGGACAATGGAGGCTATAACCAATTACCTTTATGGAAACAATAGCAACCAAGAAATTTGAAGGGTAGGTATGAAAAGAATTGGAACTGCACGTGTACTGCTAAGTGATTCAATACACACATTACCAATTGAGGAGGAGAACAATGGTCGCGGCGGCCTCTGTGCATCATGGTCGGCAACGGGAGTCAGTTCACTGTCCGCGACGGTGGTGCTTCTGCGCTTGGCGTCGGCTTCCGGGAAGCAGATCCGAGACCGTGGAAGACGGTGCCGGAGAAGAGGCTGCGTGTACGATGACGACGGTGGACCGGCTCCAGTGCGGCGTACGAGGTCATCGATGAGGCAGATGCGCTGCGGTGGACGAGTGCACCGATGGAGAAGGGGAGGAGCACGAAGGCTGCGGTGTCGTGGAGAAGTCTATTTTGGTGTGGGGATAGAAAATGGGGAGTATTCAGGTGTACTACTCTGGGTGCCGGGGTGGGGTTGGCTGGGTAGGGTGAACCTGAAGTTACGAAAACATGCCCCTACCAATTATAATCCACAGACCTATTCCGAAGGTTATGATGGTAACTTCGCACTGCTCAAATCAGGGTCGTGGGAGATTTTCCCGCCGACCTCAAAATTTTGTGACACTGAACTCCCCGTGTGGCGTGTTGGGTGATTGGGCTAAGCAACTAGCGAGTAGTACTAGTAACTACTAGTACTCCCTCCGATTCTATTAACTGCATATTAGGTTTGACTGAAGTGAAACTTCCTAAAGTTTGAAAAAGTTTAAAGAAAAATATAAACATTTACCATAACAAATATGTAAGAAAGTACACTCAATAATGAATTTAATGGTATTTATTTGTTATTGTGTACGTTAATTTTTTTTGTTATAAACTTTCTGGGAGTTTACAAAACTTGACTTTAACCAATGGTAATACGCGGACTTAAATAAAAATGGAGGGAGTACACATTTGTTTTCTTTGTTTGTAGTGAATTAATCATTTGTTGTAATTGTGAAATAAATATATTAGGCTACTGACTTCGAATGTAATGGTCTATACAATTCAATAGTTACAAGCATTGTTGAATTCCAAGATGTATACGAGGTCTATAGTACTTCACAATATGCTCAAACTCACATAATCCCAATCAAATGAGAATCTAAATGCATTTCATAGTTATTACTTTGTAGGATGCAACAAAACCAACCATAACTCTACATCATCCATTATAAAAGCAACATTTTGAACACATCCCAATGTGTGAATGAAACGTGTAGAGAGAGCTTGTGAAGATGGAGCAGATAGGGCGGTAAAGATTGTGTGTATATGGACAAGAGACTAGGAGACAAACCTAACAAGAGAGAGAGATAGAGAGAGAAAGAGAGAGGAAGAAGTTAGGTATGTGAGATAGATGGGGACATGTAATATACGTGAGATGTGTGTGCATCCGGATTATGTAGACGTGGAAGGAGAAGAGACAACAGGTTTGATGAGAGAGCTGGAAAAACATGGACGAGAGGGGAAGGATCTCGTGGGTTGAGGGATTGATAATTTTGTGTGGGAGAGAGGGATTGGTATTTTTGTGCGGGAGAGAGGGGGGAGGAGTCAGTCAGCCGTCGTCACATCATCCTGCTTCCAAATGGCCCCGCATTCTCTAGTGCAGTGTGGTCGCCGTCTTCGATCTCCTTGATGCCCTCTTTGAAGGTTGAGGTGTTGTGCATGCTGGGGTGCAGAGAAGCACAAGCGAGAGTGGTCGCCATATAGCCTTGGATGGGGATGAATTGTGTGCTCGGGGGAGGGGGAGTGTGTGTGTGTGTGTCAGGTATTGAGAGAAATCAAACCTATGGAGAGAAATGTCTGTGTATGTGGCGGAAAGCTACATGCTAAATAGGGTTTTCACGAAGAGATTGGGCGTGCGAGATAGAGAGCGATGTGCGGTCCTTGAGGTGGGTAGGGGCCGGGTGAGGGTGTCAAAATGTGTGCGTTGATGCATGTGTTACATGCGATCGTGCGAGGGACGGACGCATCGAGAGAGATGGTTGTTGTGTTACGGATGCTCCTCTCTCTCTCTCTCACACACACACACAAGTACAAATAGAAGACCGTTCTCTCATGTATACACAACGTATCGGCATCTGTCTATGTCTCACTCATGCATGATCATTTGCACATTCACACCTCTCTATGTTTCTATCACACGCACATCGTCTCCACATTGCCCTTCTGCCACAACACACATATGGACACATACACACGTTCTCTCTCAGTCACACACACAAAATCAGTATTAAAAAAAACTAGGGCGCACCTAAAACGTCCAAATCCAAATAAACACAAACTAGAGCTAAATTCAAATATATGGAAATATTGTAGCGTCAAGAACTTTTCCAGGAAAAAAAGTTGAGTAATATTCGGGGATTGTTTTCACACACACCAAAAGGTTCAGTGGATGTCCTTCGAGCGCGACACGGTGACGCACCGTTCGATCGACCGCGCGGCCGCGGTTCACGCGCTTGCACAGGATTCCGTATCGTGGCTGTGGTAACTAATATAAGCGCTGCTTCAGTCTAATGTTTACGTGTACTATTATGGTTTTCTTTTAAGTTTGACCAACCCTATATAAAACTAAACTAAGCTCCCATACGCGCACTCATCAACATGCCACCGCCACCGTTGCGCATGCCGGCGCCCGCCTGCTCCGGCCAACCATTTCTCGCCCATCACCGCCGTGTCGCCGCCATCCCTATACCATGAAGCCGAAGGCTCGCCCGCTCATGTCGTCTGCAGTCCCTCCTCACGATGCCACCGCGCTGCCAAGCACGCGAGCAGCTGGTGGAGTCGCGTCTATGCATGCAGCGTACGAAGAGGAGGACGAGCGCGTGGTCCAGCACGCCGGCGAGGAGGAACTAGCGTGTCATTGTCGTCTCCGCCCGCGCGGAGGTGGCACGCATGGTGGCTGTCGCGGCGGAAGCCGGTCGCGCCCGCGCCGAGCCCGCAAACCGGGTGTGGACGTGGAACCTACCTTCGAGACCTTGAATGCCACATGGATCCTGCAATCTGAAGGAGCAATTTGGGTTAGTCAACTCTTGTGAGCCGTTGGATGCAACATGGATGGCTAGAAGGGCTTCTTCAATCTCCGAAATTGATGCACTGTTCATCTTCTCAGCCCGCCACACGCCTAACCGCCTGCCGCCGCCGTCCCGCCCTCCCCTGAACCGCCTACCACCGCCATGCTCCCCCCACCCCCGCCATCCGTTTAACCCCGAGCATGATCCATTTTTTCCGGTGAACTGCATTCCACACCCAACACCCATAAGATAGATCATGGGCACCCTGCCACCCTAATATAGATACTGGGGTAGCTTCTATGCCGTCTTCTTCCTTCGCTCCGTCGAACTTCTTTCACAAATCGACTGACCAAAATTATACTACCAGTACGAACATATCAAGTACATTAGGAACACGAAGATACGAGCAGTAGTACCAACTGCAAGAAGAGCAGTAGTAAGACATAATACTAGTACTACTGTACGTACTAAAGAGTTCAAATAACGAGAAAGAACATAAAGTTCAAATAACGAGAAAGAACATAAACATAGTTCTGCTGGGGGCTCAGCACAACACACCCCTGAAATAAAACTAAGCAACTAGTCCGCTTGACACTGTAGTAGAACCAGCATGAGCGACGGCACTGCCACCTTACTCGGAGTCCGAGTCCACGTCCTCGTCCCTCTTCCTCTTCCTGTTCGCCGCTGCTTCTTTGCTTGAACCGGACACTGGGCTTTGCTTCTTCATCCAACCCTTGTAGATATTTAAAAAAAGGTAGGCATCCATTGCTGCGTACAGGATGTGATCTTCATCTATTTTCTTCGACTCCCATGCATGATGAAACTTGTGGTGAGGTTTCTTCAGTTTAGCGTATGAAGGATCAATCATGGCTACTGCTAGGGTCAGCATTGAAGGCTAAGAGGAGGACACCAGGCTTGCCTTCTAGAGATTGAAGGGTTGGCCTACAACGCGGCCTATCCGACCCAGGACATCCCTGTCATTCCTAAAGTCTACAGTAACGAATTTCACTCTTTCGTCCTTGAGGAAGTTCTTAAAATCCTGGCACTCAACGTCGGCATGGCATATGTGGTAGACCAAGCACACGTTATGTACGCAAACCTGGATCACGGTGGGCTTCTTCTTCTCTGCCCCCTTTAGAATCTTCTCGCTTTCCAGGACTGTGGTGTACTCAACATCTAGCCCATCGACCCACTCATCCTTTGAACTGTTGAACATGCGCAGGAAGCGAGCAAGGCATGCTTCACCGTCGCGGATCCACGGGTGTAGATGATGATGAACTCATCGCCGGTGATGGCTCTAACCTGGTACTCAGTGGCGACCATGGAGATTTGGGAGGCCATGATTTTGGTGGAGGGTTAGGAGAAGTTGAACTGGTGTAATGTGAAAGGACAGGACGACTGGGAGCAAACTATTGTAAGGTAGAAGACGTGCACGAGTAGGGCGTGCGAACGGCGTGGGGTGGTTGGCTTGCCCAGTGGATAAACGGCTACAAGCCCCCAAAGAGTTCTCGAGTACTATGCGGGACCCACTAGATGTCATGTCTACTAGACCCATATCGTAGGCCTGACGGTATAGCTCCTGCCTGTTCGCACGCCATGCCGGCGTGTGGATGTAACTTCACTTAATTCCCTCAACCGTCGCGCCTCCCACGACCTTCCCCTCCCTCGCGCGGTCGCGCCCTTTGAGACTTCGACCGGCTATAAATGAGCAATTTTTTGCCTACTCCGCATGCATGATACTCCCTCTGGTCCTTTTTACTTCCGTCAACCGTTTGCAAAGTTTTTGACCAAATTTATACTAAAAATATCAATATCTACAATACTGATTATAATGAGTATAAAAACTACGGTTTATAATGAGTCTAAAAATATTGATTTGACATTGTGAATGTTGATGTACATTTTTCTATATGTTTGATCAAAGTAGAGGTACATTGACTTCAGACAAAACTTAAATGCACAATGCAGACTAGTTCCTCCGTCCAGGTGCGTGCCTTGTCCTATCTAGTCATCACAACAAGGTTAGCTATTAGAGTACCACTACCTCCCTTCTAGTTTAAAGGGCTCGATTCAAAAATTTCACCTACTCTTACCAAGATAGAGGCGGTCGAATAGTTTTTGTAGTGGTTTCTAGAGTCTGGACTCCATCTTCGGGAACCTTCGCTGCCGCCGGCAAGAATGCAAGGAGATGAACCAGAAAAGAAATGAGGCTGGAATGAGTAGTTCCATATTTTATACAGTGGCAGAGGTGGGTAAATATCTTCTATACAGTACCTCCGGTGGCAAGGCCATGTCTCTATGCACACACATCTCAACCGTTGGTTCCAAGTAGATCGAACGGCTCACGTTGTCCAGAGGCAGACATAACATCACCACCAACTGAGATTTTTATAGGAGTGGTCATGCTATGCATGTGGTGTAATTAATGCATCGGTTTACACAAATTTTTGAGAAAAACGAGAGTACTAATTAAGTACTTTTGCAAACTACGGAATTAATTCCACCATTCATCATCTACCTTGGTTGAAGAGATTTTCAAATTAAGCCCTATAAACCGGAAAGGAGGGAGTACCACATTACCACCACTATAGCCAGCCTTAATCATTGCATGCAATAATTTAGTGCACCTTGAAATCTGAACGCCTTCTTGACTATCCTTCTCCCTCCAGCAGTCCCACCACTCCACCACATGTGGAAAAAATCTGCATTCATGACTCTCCTCCCCCGTGCTCGTCCAATCCGTTGTGACCAGCAATATTTCCACCCCTCCCCTCACCCATAATTTACTCCAACAAATAGGCCCACGCAGCTGCTTCAGTTACTTAACTAAAGGTGCATTGGGTCACTGACATGTGGGCCCAACAGGCATCTGGCCCACATGTCAGTGATGCAACTGGACCTGCAGTTAAGTCAGTGAAGCTCAGTCCATATATTACGTAGGTGTGCCATTTCTCGCTATAAATACGGCGCCTCCCACGGCATTCGGAAGAACACTCACGTTCATCGCTATCTCCTCCCCCTCCCTCTCACGTCCACCACCATGGCATCCCCCTCCCAAGCCCTAGGCGCCCCTCGCTGCACCGCGCGGACGGTCACGCGTCGCCGTTCCGTTCCTCGCCGCCACTAGTCGAGGAGGACGCGTCGCCGTTCTGTTCCTCGCCGCCACTAGTCGAGGAGGACGCGTTGGCGTTTCGCTCCTCGCCGCGACGCGTTGAGGTGGACGCATCGGCGTTCCCAATCTCGCCAGCACGCACGTCGGAGGACGCGTCGGCTCCCCGCTACGAGGAGAACGCCCCGCCGCCCGCCGAGCCCCCCAGCCTTGAGGAGCTTTGGAAAGAAATGGATGTCGCCTTGTGGGAGGCTTTGCCTCCGGTAGAGCACACTAAAATAGAGGCGGAGAAGATGGCCGAGGAACAGAAGCGCGCTGCGAGGCAAGTTGCCTGGCAGGCCTATGTCGCGTCCGAGAGAGTCAGGCAATTGGCTCTTTGGCAGAAGGCTCATGCGAGGGCCGTGAGGGTGGCGGAGGAAGCCCATGCCAAAGCCCTTAGTGTAGTCGGGCCCAAGCGCCTCATCTACGCTCGGCGGTACGTGGACCGGGTGCACGCTTCCAGCGAGGAGTACCTATTGGCACTGGATCACCACACCCGTGAGATCGCGCTCGCCCGCCGGCAAGCCGCCAATCAGCACCTCATGAGTTGCGAGGCTGAGAAATAGGTGTTGTGTCGGCGCGCTGGGAAACGGCCGCGCACCAGGGCACTCGTGGCGTGCCATGTAACGCCCCGAGACCGACGCTTCAGAAGACTTCCATATTTCGTGATCGCTATGTGTTTCATTTGTGCTTGCTCTTTTATTTTTGCATTGCATCATGTCATTAATTTTTTTAAAAACTCAACCAAGTAAAATTGCATGGATCTTCGATCCATTTAAATCGAGGGAAATGCACATGGTGATTTCTCTTTATAACATATATCCTCCCAATATTATTAGGGAGCTATATTAAAATATTCCATTAACTTTGGAATTAATCATAACACACTTGCATAATAATTCCGTGCCTTTTCTGCTTCAAGTTTGGTCTCCAAACTCTGCCCTAAATTCTTTCTTCATTTTCCGGAGCTCCACCAAAAATCCGAACATTTTTGGACCTTCCCAACCCTCACTTCCTATTCAAATCATTTGAATTAAATTCAAATGAGTTTGAATTTACATCTTTCAATCATGGTATTTTTCTATTTTCTCGGAACAAGCATATTTTTGCGAGTTCAGGAAAATAATCCCCTTGCCCAAACTATCCTCCTAGCCTCTCTTTTCTTCTCCTTTTTTTGCTTTGCTAAGAGATTAAAGAGAGAGAGAGATGCAGCCAGCCCACCAGTCCGCAGCTCGGCCTAGCCTGCAACGCCGGCCCACCTAGGCCCATCCGCGCCCAGCTCTAACCCTAGCCTCTCTCCATCCCCATCTCCTCCCGCACCGCCGCCAGTGCCCGACCCCCTCTCCCTCTCCTCGCGCCCGATCCCCATCTCTCCATCCTCTCGCTCCCCTCACTCGTCCTCCACCAAACCCCGTCGCCTCCGTACCTCCAGCCGGCCACCGGAGCCCGCTCGCTGCCGCCGGGCTTCGCCTCGCCGCGCTGCCCCAGGACGTCGCTCCCCTGCCGTCTCCGGCGCCGCAGCACCGGAGCTGCTCCTTCCCCGCGACACCGAGCCCCAAGCGCCGCACCTCGCCTGCGATTTCTCCGCGCCGTCGACCTCCATCGCGCCCTGCCTCGCGGCCTCGGCCTCGCCAAGCTCGCCTGTCTCCGCCGCCCTTGTTAGTTCCCAGCCGGACCCCTCCAGCAGGGCCCCGTCCCCACCTCCGGCGCGCCAAGCCCGTCGCCTCCCTGCCATGGCCGCGTGTCGCCCCTCTCCTTCGAGCGCCGCCCGGCCTCCCCGTCCTCTGCGTCGCCTTCCTTCCCCTTCCTCTGTCGCCGTGCCATCGTTCTGGCCGTCGAGCCATCTCCTCCGTCCATCCCCATCGCCCCGCTGCCGCGCCGTCTTCTTCACCTCCGTGCCTGCTTGCTGCAGCTGCCACGCCCTGCCTCTTGGTGTTCTGCACCACCACCACGTCGTGGCTGTTGTTGTTGCTTCACGGTCGGGCACGAGTTGCCTTGCTGCTGCGCAAACCAGAGGCCCTTTGTCTTGCTTCGTTTTGGATCGGCCAGTACGAGACGCCAAGTGCCGCACCGGACGCCAAGTACCTCTACGAACGACACTGGATGTAAACGAACGTGTACAACTTTCATCCCGTGCATGTCTCCAAGTACCACGACATTGACGGCCCTACAAGTTCAACTACGGTTGCCGCGTACGACTACCGTCGACCCTCGAAGACTCAGTGGATGTCAAGTTCCTCGCCGTGACCCCGAACATCTACGGAATGTGTACGACTATGAAACATGTACCACTACTTGCACTTCCGTCGTGAGAACGACTACTTCCCCTACGACACGTGAACAACTACTTCCACTTCGAACGCGTTCCGCCCCGAAGGCACGCTTCGAAGGTATAACCCCGAGACGACGTCCGTGGACCGAATGCATGTGTTGTATGAGATGCTCGTGTTTGCACCGTTTCCGAGTTGTCATTGCTTGTTTCTCCTAGTTTGCCATGCCGTCGACCCGTGCGAACCCGGTTACCGGGAGCACCCCACCATCTCTTGCGTGTTCCACATATCCGCACATTTCTCTTTTGCACCGGTATCTCAATTGAGTTACTGGAACCGATATGTTGTCGTGGCATCATTTTCGGATTCGTTGCCGTGGCACCCTTTTCTTCCACCACGGTGACAAATGCTTCATAACATGCTCATGTCAATATTTTCATTAAATTGCATAAAACTTGCATATGCCATTCGCATCATGATAACAACATTTTAATGTTTAAAATTGTGTTTGCATTTAAATTGCTATATGCATATGAGGATTTATCGAAATTGTCTTTTGTTATTTCCGGTCTCATTTAAACTTGCCTAGATAGGTTGTTTAATTATGCTTCACCTCTTGCCATGTTAATCAACATTTAATATTGTTGGGTACATAACCGAGAGAACTAAACAATTGATGTGGTGTTTCGTCAATATGCAACTCGTTGCATATTGAGCTCCATTTAATTTGTAGTGTTGTTTGTTGCACTTTGCCATGCCATGCCCCATTAAACCGGACATGCATCATACTTGTTTGTGCATCATGCCATGTGTATGTGGTTGTTGTTTACCATGTTGTTTTGCTTCTTTCCGGGTTGCTTCTTTCGTTAGCTTCGGTTTCGTTCCGGAGTTGTGAGGATTCGTTTGACTATGTCCGTTTGTCTTCTTCTTGGACTCGTTCTTCTTCCTAGCGGGATCTCAAGCAAGATGACCATACCCTCGAAATCACTTCTATCTTTGCTTGCTAGTTGTTCGCTCTATTGCTATGCCGTGCTACCTACCACATGCTATATCATGCCTCCCATATTGCCATGTCAAGCCTCTAACCCACCTTTCCTAGCAAACTGTTGTTTGGCTATGTTACCGCTTTTGCTCAGCCCCTCTTATAGCGTTGCTAGTTGCAGGTGAAGATGAAGTTTGCTCCTTGTTGGATTATGTTTATGTTGGGATATCACAATACCTCTTATATTATTAATGCAGCTATATACTTGGTAACGGGTGGAAGGCTCAGCCTTATGCCTGGTGTTTTGTTCCACTCTTGCCGCCCTAGTTCCGTCATACCGGTGTTATGTTCCTTGATTTTGCGTTCCTAACGCGGTTGGGTGATTTATGGGACCCCCTTGACAGTTCGCTTTGAATAAAACTCCTCCAGCAAGGCCCAACCTTGGTTTTACATTTGCCTCACCTAGCCTTTTTCCCTTGGGAGTCACGCTCCCGAGGGTCATCTTTATTTTACCCCCCCGGGCCAGTGCTCCTCTGAGTGTTGGTCCAAACTAGAGCCCTTTGCAGCGCCACCTCAGGGAAACTTGAGGCCTGGTTTTAGTTGTACGGACTGCTCATCCGGTGTGCCATGAGAACGAGATATGTGCAGCTCCTATCGGGATTTGTCGGCACATTCGGGCGGTCTTGCTGGTCTTGTTTTACCATTGTCAAAATGTCTTGTAACCGGGATTCCGAGACTGATCGGGTCTTCCCGGGAGAAGGAATATCCTTCGTTGACCGTGAGAGCTTATAATGGGCTAAGTTGGGACACCCCTGCAGGGTATAAACTTTCGAGAGCCGTGCCCGCGGTTATGTGGCAGATGGGAATTTGTTAATATCCGGTTGTAGAGAACTTGACACTTGACCCTATTTTAAACGCATCAACCGCGTTTGTAGCTGTGATGGTCTCTTTCCGACGGAGTCCGGGAAGTGAACACGGTTTCTGGGTTATGTTTGACGTAAGTAGGAGTTCAGGATCACTTCTTGATCATTGCTAGCTCACGACCGTTCCGTTGCTTCTCTTCTTGCTCTCTTTTGCGTATGTTAGCCACCATATATGCTTAGTGCCTGTTGCAGCTCCACCTCATTACACCATCCTTTCCTATAAGCTTAAATAGTTTTGATCTCGCGGGTGTGAGATTGCTGAGTCCTCGTGACTCACAGATACTTCCAAAACAGTTGCAGGTGCCGATGATACCAGTGCAGGTGACGCAACTGAGCTCAAGTGGGAGCTCGATGAAGATCTTGTTCGTTGTGTTGTTTCTTTTCATGTTGATCAGTAGTGGAGCCCAGTTGGGACGATCGGGGATCTAGCAGTTGGGTTGTCTTCTTTTATTTTGGTTCCGTAGTCGGACCTATGTGTGTATCTTGAATGATGTATGAATTCATTTATGTATTGTGTGAAGTGGCGATTGTAAGCCAACTCTTTATCCCATTCTTGTTCATTACATGGGATTGTGTGAAGATGACCCTTCTTGCGACAAAACCACAATGCGGTTATGCCTCTAAGTCGTGCCTCGACACGTGGGAGATATAGCCGCATCGTGGGTGTTACAAGTTGGTAATCAGAGCCATCCCCGACTTAGGAGCCCCCTGCTTGATCGAATCGCTGGCGTTGTTGAGTCTAGAACAAAAATGTTTTGAGTCTTAGGATTATATATATCGGAGAGTAGGATTCTTTTTACTCCTCAGTCCCTTCGTCGCTCTGGTGAGGCCTCCTGACGTAGAAGTTTTGACTCTTCTCTCCTCAAATTTCACTAAAAAAATTTTAGGATCACGCGGGTATCTTAGAATCGTTCCGATGGTTTTGTGACGAGAACATTGTTCTTGGTGCCTCCTGACATTTAGGGGTTGTGGCAGTGTCCCGGGAGTTGAGCTCCGAGGTGTTGTCGTCACAATTTTATCGTTGCAGTTCTGGAATACCTGAGTTTCGCCGACATCGAAAATCTCTTTTATGCAGTTGTTGGTGAGATCACCTCGACGCCACCCAGTACTTGGGCGGGAGTTCGGGAGTATTGCCATAACTCGTATAACGGATGCTTTTCAAAGGTTGAGGTAAATGATTTCCGAAGGTTTCTTGGTTATGTGTTGAAGGATGGATACAACTGGATCTAGGTATTGTTAGTTTGGGGGATATATTTTTTGTCCCCTGTATCCCCAACACCTGATTGCATAACTAGGAAGTTTCGGGAGTTTATAAGTGGGAATTCAAGTAGCTCCTAGGATATCTTTCCGACAGACGCATGATATGAGATTGGGGTTCGACGTCTAGTGGTCCGCCTTTCCACGGTTGGTTTTACAGTGGTCTCGTAGTGTCTTAAAGAGTCCTTGGCTATGCCGACTCGGGGACGCTTCGTATGTCATGTGCACTGCCTTGTACATGATGGTGCTGTACGATCGAGCCCGTGTGTGCCCCACCACGAGAACTTCAGACGAAATCTCTATCATATGTTTGTTCCGGCTTATTCTGCAAGCCAAATCCTTGGTTTTTTGTTTTGTTTTAAGTTGTGGTATTCGAGTTGCTTCGAAGTCAAATGTTGATTCCATACCTTATCCTAAGCGGTGTTCTCATATTTCTATGTGGATGCTAATCCTTGTTCATCTTCAAGGTTGTCTTCTCAATTCTTTCCAACCGACGTGCTCTTTTTAAAATGGATCCGATCATTTCAATATTCGCGAGATCAATTCTCAGTTCTTTGCAACGTTGTTTGTTTCATCTGCCCCAAGTTGCCTTTGTTTTCCCGCCCTCCCACCCTCTTTCTTCAAGGACTCGTATTTCTTAATCAAGTATCATTTTATTGATGTGAAGTCTCTTCATTCTTTTCTTTCAATGTTCTTATCCAGTGATTTCCCATGAAGATACTAACGGAGCCTTAACTTCATCATTATTCGTTCTCTTTCTTCTCCGGTGGACTCATGTCAAGCTTCCAGTGTTGATCGTATTATTTTCCTCGTTTCAAATGCTTTCTCATGCTGGTGTATCTCTTAATCATCCACTTCTCGCTATTCATTTGTTCTGGAGTGCCGAAGATATCTCAGAAGATTTGTATCTCCATTATTAATCCTTTCTAACTATTTCGAGGTTGTTACCTCATTCAAGCCACTTAATTCAACCGGTGCAGTCTCTCTTAAAAATCATTCCAACGGTGTTTCTTTTGAGTGGGCCCTAACCCACAGGTCTCTTTCCAGGATCTTACCTGACTCTTCTAATTCTTTTCGGAGTTATTCTCAAATTCATTGCAAAGTTTGACGTAAGAATGAATTATCATCAGTCAAATGTCTTTCTCCAAGATCTTTCAAATTCTTTTCATTGTTGGTTCGATCTTTCTAATTGTCATTCCGGAGTGCCTCAATAATTCATGGTGGTGTTTCTCATCATCATTCTCAACATTTGAAGACTGAAGAAGAGTTTCCCTTAAACCTTGTCCATTCTCTTGAGGATTCATGGTTCTAGCTTATGCCATCCTCGCATAATTGTTTTCGATTGTGAGAATTCTCATACCCATCCGGAGCAATTCATGAGTCTTTTCAGGTTGATTCTCTGGAGCCATCATCTCAAGTATTATTCATTGTCAGCTTTTCTCATTCTCCAAATCTTACCGGTGCATCGTTCAAGTATTCTCTAATTAGCTCGTGATATCTTCGTTCTCGTGTATCAAATTCCCTCGAGTATTTTCGCGCGCTCTTTAATTCTTAGGGTGGTTTCGTTCAAGATTCCTTTTCCTATGTCCTCATATTAATGTATTCGTTGTTTCAATCCTACCGGTGGTTCGATGAAGACCTTCCCAAGTTTGCGCTATATCTATCTTAATCCTTTCTACGAGAATAAGTAGTATGCCAAATCCGTTGCTTGTCATCAATCTAAATTGGTGAAGGATACGCGTAATGTAATTCTTGTTCTTGTTTCATCCAAGTGATTAATTCCTTCTTCCGGAGTTCGTTCATGATATCAAATTCTCGGTTCCAAGTTGTTCATATTTTCTTTCCGGAGTTCCAAGTTTTCTCGGTTATATCATTTCAAAGCTCCACCCAAATCATTGCAAGGCTTCACCTTGTGTTGTCAACTTCTCTTTCTTTTTATCATCCTTTTATTACCGGAGTTCTCACGAAGGCTCAACATGGTGGTTCGTCAAGGTTTCCTTTTCATTCTTCAATTGTTCTTCAAGATTTCTCTCAGAGTTAAGATCCGCCAAGCTATACTTCAAAATAAACATGGTGCTCAACACATGTTTGTTTTGAGGAGTTCAAGCATTCTTCATCTTGCATTCTAAAGTGCAATTCGTTCTACCTTATCATTTGAGGCGGTGTTATGTCATTCTTGACAATTTGAGTTCGCGTTTCATGATTCACATGTTGTCAAGAATGAGATATTTTAAATCCACCAATCTCTTCGTTGGAATTATCTTGTGTCATGTTTCACCTAAAGCCTTCCCTAAGGAATGTTGCTATTATGGTGCTTATCAATGATCCAAGTTTTCTCCTATCCTCTTGGTGAAAGAAGTTTTTCATCGCCTTGGTGCTCTCACTCAAACCAATGGCTTCCTTTAGTGGCCATTTGTCACATCATAATGTTGATATGTTTCCATAAGCCCACTACAAGCTTATTCTTTTCGTTGTTGGTTTTTCCAACAACTCCGATCAATCCTACTTCGTAAGGATGCTCTTTAAAATTTATTTATGGTAGGAGATGTTGGTTTCATTCTTCGTTCTATTCACTCCAACTATCTAACTATCATGCATTGTTTCCGGAGGCTTTGTGATGTTGCTCTCTTCGACCAATCATCTTGTTTTGTCAAGATCATGTAAATTTTCCTTTCTTATCCGTTTTGCCGGAGTGTCGTGTTTTCATTCGAGTTCTCTCATCTTATCAAGTTTTGTCTCCTTCCTCAACCGGAGTGTTGTCTGAAATCTTTCTTACCCCTTGTGCCATTCTTTCATTAGTTACGGAGGCAGTGTGTTGTTAAATTCATCGAGTATCCTCTCATCTTGTAAAGATCATGTTCAATTCCTTCCATTTACAGTCGGAGTGCTGTCCAGATTTTATCACAATTATTCCTTCTCTATCTTGTTTTAACCGAAGTGTTTTCAACTTTGTTCATCTTCGTTGTATTCCTTCTTTAAATTTGTTCAACCTCGCAAGGTTCTTTGGTTTTATTCAATTGCCAGAGAAGCAATTTGTTTTACCTCTTCCTCTTCCGCTTTTCTCCGGTGCCATCCTAGATCTCGGGACGAGATCCTCTTGTAGTGGTGGAGTGTTGTAACGCCCCGAGACCGACGCTTCAGAAGACTTCCATATTTCGTGATCGCTGTGTGTTTCATTTGTGCTTGCTCTTTTATTTTTGCATTGCATCATGTCATCATGCCATCATGTCATTAATTTTTTTTAAAACTCAACCAAGTAAAATTGCATGGATCTTCGATCCATTTAAATCGAGGGAAATGCACATGGTGATTTCTCTTTATAACATATATCCTCCCAATATTATTAGGGAGCTATATTAAAATATTCCATTAACTATGGAATTAATCATAACACACTTGCATAATAATTCCGTGCCTTTTCTGCTTCAAGTTTGGTCACCAAACTCCGCCCTAAATTCTTTCTTCATTTTCCGGAGCTCCACCAAAAATCCGAACATTTTTGGACCTTCCCAACCCTCACTTCCTATTCAAATCATTTGAATTAAATTCAAATGAGTTTGAATTTACATCTTTCAATCATGGTATTTTTCTATTTTCTCGGAACAAGCATATTTTTGTGAGTTCAGGAAAATAATCCCCTTGCCCAAACTCTCCTCCTAGCCTCTCTTTTCTTCTCCTTTTTTTGCTTTGCTAAGAGATTAGAGAGAGAGAGAGAGAGAGATGCAGCCAGCCCACCAGTCCGCAGCTCGGCCTAGCCCGCAGCGCCGGCCCACCTAGGCCCAGCCGCACCCAGCTCTAACCCTAGCCTCTTTCCATCCCCATCTCCTCTCGCACCGCCGCCAGTGCCCGACCCCCTCTCCCTCTCCTCGCGCCCGATCCCCATCTCTCCCTCCTCTCGCTCCCCTCACTCGTCCTCCTCCAAACCCCGTCACCTCCGTACCTCCAGCCGGCCACCGGAGCCCGCTCGCTGCCGCCGGGCTTCGCCTCGCCGCGCTGCCCCAGGACGTCGCTCCCCTGCCGTCTCCGGCGCCGCAGCACCGGAGCTGCTCCTTCCCCGCGACACCGAGCCCCAAGCGCCGCACCTCGCCTGCGATTTCTCTGCGCCATCGACCTCCATCGCGCCCCGCCTCGCGGCCTCGGCCTCGCCAAGCTCGCCTGTCTGCGCCGCCCTTGTTAGTTCTCAGCCGGACCCCTCCAGCAGGGCCCCGTCCCCACCTCCGGCGCGCCAAGCCCGTCGCCTCCCTACCATGGCCACGTGTCGCCCCTCTGCTTCGAGCGCCGCCCGGCCTCCCCGTCCTCTGCGTCGCCTTCCTTCCCCTTCCTCTGTCGCTGTGTCATTGTTCTGGCCGTCGAGCCATCTCCTCCGTCCATCCCCATCGCCCCGCTGCCCCGCTGTCTTCTTCACCTCCGAGCCTGCTTGCTGCAGCTGCCACGCCCTGCCTCTTGGTGTTCTGAAACACCACCATGTCGTGGCCGTTGTTGTTGCTTCACGGTCAGGCACGAGTATCCTTGCTGCTGCACAAACCAGAGGCCCTTTGTCTTGCTTCGTTTTGGATCGGCCAGTACGAGACGCCAAGTGCCGCACCGGACGCCAAGTACCTCTACGAACGACACTGGATGTAAACGAACGTCTACAACTTTCATCCCGTGCATGTCTCCAAGTACCACGACATTGACGGCCCTACAAGTTCAACTACGGTTGCCGCGTACGACTACCGTCGACCCTCGAAGACTCCGTGGACGTCAAGTTCCTCGCCGTGACCCCGAACATCTACGGAATGTGTACGACTATGAAACATGTACCACTACTTCCACTACCGTCGCGAGAACGACTACTTCCCCTACGACACATGAACAACTACTTCCACTTCGAACGCGTTCCGCCCCGAATGCATGCTTCGAAGGTATAACCCTGAGACGACGTCAGTGGACCGAATGCATGTGTTGTATGAGATGCTCGTGTTTGCACCGTTTCTGAGTTGTCATTGCACGTTTCTCCTAGTTTGCCATGCCGTCGACCCGTGGGAACCCGGTTACCAGGAGCACCCCACCATCTCTTGCGTGTTCCACACATCCGCACATTTCTATTTTGCACCGGTATCTCAATCGAGTTACTGGAACCGATATGTTGTCGTGGCATCATTTTCGGATTCGTTGCCATGGCACCCTTTTCTTCCACCACGGTGACAAATGCTTCATAACATGGTCATGTGAATATTTTCATTAAATTGCATAAAACTTGCATATGTCATTCGCATCATGATAACAACATTTTAATGTTTAAAATTGTGTTTGCATTTAAATTTCTATATGCATATGACGATTTATCGGAATTGTCGTTTGTTATTTCCGGTCTCATTTAAACTTGCCTAGATAGGTTGTTTAATTATGCTTCACCTCTTGCCATGTTAATCAACATTTAATATTGTTGGGTACATAACCGAGAGAACTAAACAATTGATGTGGTGTTTCGTCAATATGCAACTCGTTGCATATTGAGCTCCATTTAATTTGTAGTGTTGTTTGTTGCACTTTGCCATGCCATGCCCCATAAACCGGACATGCATCATACTTGTTTGTGCATCATGCCATGTGTATGTGGTGGTTGTTTACCATGTTGTTTTGCTTCTTTCTAGGTTGCTTCTTAGCTTCGGTTTCATTCCGGAGTTGTGAGGATTCGTTCGACTACGTCCGTTTGTCTTCTTCTTGGACTCGTTCTTCTTCCTAGCGGGATCTCAGGCAAGATGACCATACCCTCGAAATCACTTCTATCTTTTCTTGCTAGTTGTTCGCTCTATTGCTATGCCGCGCTACCTACCACTTGCTATATCATGCCTCCCATATTGCCATGTCAAGCCTCTAACCCACCTTTCCTAGCAAAACCGTTGTTTGGCTATGTTACCGCTTTTGCTCAGCCCCTCTTATAGCATTGCTAGTTGCAGGTGAAGATGAAGTTTGCTCCTTGTTGGATTATGTTTATGTTGGGATATCACAATACCTCTTATATTATTAATGCATCTATATACTTGGTAACGGGTGGAAGGCTCGGCCTTATGCCTGGTGTTTTGTTCCACTCTTGCCGCCCTAATTCCGTCATACCGGTGTTATGTTCCTTGATTTTGCGTTCCTAACGCGGGTGGGTGATTTATGGGACCCCCTTGATAGTTCGCTTTGAATAAAACTCCTCCAGCAAGGCCCAACCTTGGTTTTACATTTGCCTCACCTAGCCTTTTTCCCTTGGGAGTCGCGCTCCCGAGGGTCATCTTTATTTTACCCCCCGGGCCAGTGCTCCTCTGAGTGTTGGTCCAAACTAGAGCCCTTTGCAGCGCCACCTCGGGGAAACTTGAGGCCTGGTTTTAGTTGTACGGACTGCTCATCCGGTGTGCCCTGAGAACGAGATATGTGCAGCTCCTATCGGGATTTGTCGGCACATTCGGGCGGTCTTGCTGGTCTTGTTTTACCATTGTCGAAATGTCTTGTAACCGGGATTCCAGGACTGATCGGGTCTTCCCGGGAGAAGGAATATCCTTCGTTGACCGTGAGAGCTTATAATGGGCTAAGTTGGGACACCCCTGCAGGGTATAAACTTTCGAGAGCCGTGCCCGCGGTTATGTGGCAGATGGGAATTTGTTAATATCCGGTTGTAGAGAACTTGACACTTGACCCTATTTAAAACGCATCAACCGCATGTGTAGCCGTGATGGTCTCTTTCCGGCGGAGTCCGGGAAGTGAACATGGTTTCTGGGTTATGTTTGACGTAAGTAGGAGTTCAGGATCACTTCTTGATCATTGCTAGCTCACGACCGTTCCGTTGCTTCTCTTCTCGCTCTCTTTTGCGTATGTTAGCCACCATATATGCTTAGTGCCTGCTGCAGCTCCACCTCATTACACCATCCTTTCCTATAAGCTTAAATAGTTTTGATCTCGCGGGTGTGAGATTGCTGAGTCCTCGTGACTCACAGATACTTCCAAAACAGTTGCAGGTGCCGATGATACCAGTGCAGGTGACGCAACTGAGCTCAAGTGGGAGCTCGATGAAGATCTTGTTCCTTGTGTTGTTTCTTTTCATGTTGACCAGTAGTGGAGCCCAGTCGGGACGATCGGGGATCTAGCAGTTGGGTTGTCTTGTTTTATTTTGATTCCGTAGTCGGACCTATGTGTGTATCTTGAATGATGTATGAATTCATTTATGTATTGTGTGAAGTGGCGATTGTAAAGCCAACTCTTTATCCCATTCTTGTTCATTACATGGGATTGTGTGAAGATGACCCTTCTTGCGACAAAACCACAATGCGGTTATGCCTCTAAGTCGTGCCTCGACACATGGGAGATATAGCCGCATCGTGGGTGTTACATGCCACAAGAGCTCCTGCGAGCGCCGTGGCTTTTATTAGGAATATAATTTAGTTTCGTAAGGCGATCTAATTAGGTATGTAAAAGGAAAAGTTTGCAAACCTTGTGTATCCGTACGCATTTTGTAAGTACGTGCATATGTCACATGCACTAATATTTTATCAGTTAAATGTTTGGTCAAAATTTAGCACAAATTACAATGGTGACGGATAAACCAGGATGGAGGTACTAGTAGTTTAGAAGCCCAAATAAATGTGTGAGGCGCCTTAATGTTATTCTCCACTGTGACTAGTCTTATGGGAAAAGCTGGGGAAGAGACGGCTTATTTTTTAAGCCGCCAAAAGAACTGGCCCTAGGAGTAGTAGCTAGGGATACTGGGGATCGAGTGTCCGAGATGAACTGGAGAAAGTAAATGCAGAGAGATGAAATGCAAGAAAGACGGAGGGATGTGATGGTTGCTTGTCCGTTTATTTTACCAGGCCACTTATTACTGGGAGTGGTTGGGTTTTGTGATATGACAGCTTTACTGCCACGCCACGAGCGGGGTGAGACTCGCGTGCAGCGCCACCCTCTACACTAGTACTACATCAGTCGTGGTTTATTAGTCCCCATTGAATTTGACTGAAGATTTAACTGACAAAATGTTAGTGCATGTCAACAAAAACTATATCGTTGGATTCATATTTGAACATAGTTTTCAATGATATAATTTTAGGTGACATGCATCAGCATTTATCATACTATATATAATGTTAGTTCAATTTTTGGTCGTACTAATCTATAGTAAGGTGCCCGTGCGTTGCACGGAACAGTGAAATGCATTGATCGGGGAGTTGTTTATTTTGACAAAGGATGTGGGGGTCATCTCATGTGTAATGGGTATCGATAGGTTTCTTTGGATATTATTTCATCTCTAGAGCTCACAAACAACCGGGTGAAATAGATAAAAAAGTATCTTTTGCAAACAAAAGCGTCCAACTATTCAACGTGCATCCATAACTTGTGAACAAATAACACTTATTGTGCTTTGCAAGAAATGCTCTTTAAGAATTAGTTTTTGAGTATCGATTGATATACATGTTGGCTACAGATGACATGGCACTTTCATATAGTCAACAGTTGGCTATACTATTAAGTATTAACCATGCCCTTATACACCTAGATGGAGGGATTAAATCAGGATGACTTGGAAGGGGGCAGAGGAGATGTAAGAAATGGTTCATCATATGTCTTTCACTAGTACTATAGTAAAAATTTCATACATGGAAGATTCTAGACTAAACCATAAATGGATACACTTTTATTCATGTGCGATACTCCAATAGAGCAAGATCATGCGTGGAAGTCTCCACATGCTTAGACATAGCCAGTGTCGCCGCCCACATAGCTTCGAGGGGTAGTAACAGTGAGCATGCACCCGTACATCGGCCTCATGCCAGTGTCAGCGTCAGCGGCGTCGCCCCTGGTGCACACTACAGAAACGGGGCGGCGGCCTACGCGGCCCTCGTCGGTGCCCACGATCAAGAGGGAGACGCTGCTGTCCTCCTCCAAGACTAGCAGGCGGCGGTGATCCTCCAGCAACTCCGGCACGGTGAACGGGTAGCACGTCTCGTACTTGATGTTATCTGCCAAGGGCCAGTAGTGATAGACGGACGACTGCGTGAGATGATGCACGAGGTCCGCCGGCGAGCCCCAAAACGGCATCGGGCACTCATAGCAGTAGATGAAGGGCTCCTTGGAGGCATCGACCAGGCCGTCCATGAAATGGGAGTGGTTGTAGGGGACGGTGCGCTAGTTGAATATATGAGCAAGTTACTACGAGATTTAGTCTGAATAAGCACAAAATAAATCATGACGGATATAACAAAGATTAAACTAATCATGTGGACTAGCATAGTAGATGAACAGATCGAATCTAGGACATAGACTAGAAATATGAATTCTACCACGATTTCGAACGGGAAGGACAGAAACACATACAGTGCAACGGGAGCAGCACCGTTGGCATTGAGGTTGTTGCCCATGTCATTGAGGAAGAGGTTGCCGAGGTTGGGGAAGAAGTCGTCGTTGCTAGCAGTCGCGAGAGTGCGCTCCCCAAGATTCAACAGCGCCCGCCGAATGGAGCGCAGGAGGGAGTGGCTATAGGGGACGTTGCGGCCGCCGAATGGAGCGCAGGAGTAGCACACGAAGCAGTGCTCCTCTCTAGTCTCTATCTCTACTCTTATCTCTACCAATATTCTTCCTTTTTTATAATATACTAGTAGCTGTCAAATCGAATAGTACTGCGCCGCCCACTGCACGCCCGGCTGGACACGCCTCCTCGCCTCCATCAAACCCCTCCGTTAAACCCGCATGCAAACCGAGAAACCTACTCCGGCCCGCGGGAGGAAATTTTCCGGTTGCCGTTGGAGAATAATAGAGTCACGTCCAATCCATTTGAGTTAATTGCGTGTATAATTCTCCCTCTATAAAAAGTTAGTTGCATCATTAATCTTGTATTCTAAGTACTCGGTGGGTTTCCACTGTCAGTACAGCGTACATTACTTGCAGGCTGGCTACAGATTCGTACAGAAAGTTAGAAGGAAACGAATCCATCCTTAATCTTGTATTCTATGTACTCTGTGGGTTCCACTCCCAGTACAGTAGCAAATAAATATATATTAAAAAAAGCTACAGTTTAGGACAGAATTCGAACTCAGGCCATCGCGCTGCAAGCATCCGGCCCGGACCAGTACACCAGGTGTTCATTGGGACGATGCAAGAGATAAACCTTTATAGCAATGGGCCCGTCCATTGCAACGGATCCAAAGTAGAATAATACGTATACACAAATTTGAAAGAAAACAGTTTAGTTTTGATATACATATCACTAAAAATATCTTATGTTTCACTCCAAATATATTCTTTGGGCTGTTTTGATGAGGTAAGGGAGGAATGTGGTTGGTTTCAAGATACTAAGGGGTTTTGTGTAAACTGAAGCAGAGAAGTGGGAATTGTTGCAAAAGGACACAACTTACATCACAGCCGTTAGATGCAGATCTAATGGTCAGAAATGGCGGATGGCAGACACACCATCATCACCAACTGAGTCTTTTATAGGAGTACTAGCAAGATGCCCGTGCGTTGCACGGAACATCAAGATGCATTTATATGAGTAGTTTATCTTGTGGGAGATAAGGAGAACGAGGGAAGGCCTTATCTGCAAATGTGATGAGGGGTGCGGGTATCTTTCTGCAAAATTGCCATAGTTTCCTTCTTATCCATCAGATATAGATCGGACAGCCTATATTGCAGGATGGCAGGCACACCATCATCACCAACTCTGTTTTTTATAAGAGTAGAGATAAGTATAAGTAATACTAGCAAGAGGCCCATGCGTTGCATGGAACATCAAGATGCATTTATACGAGCTGTTTATCTCGTGGGAGACGAAGATGAACGAGGGAAGTCCTTATCTGCAAATGTGGAGAGGGGTGCGGGTATCTTTTTGCAAAATTGTCATAGTTTGCTTTCTATCCGTCAGATATAGATCAGACGGTCCATATTGCAGGATGGCAGGCACACCATCATCACCAACTCGGTTTTTTATAAGAGTAGAGATAGGAGTAGGAGTAGAGAAAAAACCGAGTTGGTGATGATGGTGTGCCTGCCATCTTATAGTATAGACCGTCCGATCTATATCTGACGGATAGAAAGCAAACTATGACAATTTTACAAAAGATACCCGCACCTCTCTCCACATTTACAGATAAGGCCTTGCCTCGTTCATCCTTATCTCCCACAACCTCATTGCCGAGCAATTAAAAAAGGAAGTCTCTGGAACAATCTGGCATGGTGGCCGCTGCCGGCGCCGTCCATCCCCATGCCTCCGCCCAGTCCGACCACCAGTCACCACCACGCCCCACTCCTCCTCACCTTATCTATCATCTTTCTCGAGATATCATTTTTTCGATGAAATGGTCGAGATACCATGTTTCCGATAAAATTCTCGAGATATCATTAGTTTTTACACATGGGATTACTCCTGCATGGGTCAATCACAACAGGTGTTTTGTAAAAAAATGCATCTTGATGTTCCGTGCAATGCACGTGCATCTTGCTAGTTTTTTTGCATATAATTCCAAACACCACGTAGACACGGTCTTTGACCATTTTACAACTATGTTAGTATCATTGTTAGTGGTCAGCCGGTGCAAGTTATAGCCCCGGGTGTTTTAACCTTTTTTTAGTAATGATATCTGGCGATTGTTCGCCACGAGCTCAATCATGGCGAATCCCACATAACCGTCAGATTTCCATCCGACGGTGGCCTGTTTTTAAGCCATAGTATTTGACAAAACCGCCACCCTTACACACGTACTGTAACTGCGTCGCGGGCGTTTGCAACTGCCATGTCTGCCAGCGAACGTTTGCTGGGGATTGGAGTTAGCACCGATGGCGGTTCGTAGTCGTTCCACGCTCGGGCATTGAAGTTTGTAACTATTTTAGATTAGAATATACTAATCCTCCGGTGCTAGTAGTAGAGCAGAGTCCTACTCCACTACTACTCTAGTCAAGCAAGTTAGGGCATAGTAGTAGGTACTGTAGGGAGTACCAGTACTGTGATCACTCAAGCAAGTTGTCTGGCATCGATATGACCCTATGCTGCTGATATGTGTCTCGTAAGTCAAGCGGCGTGCTGTAGTCATCATCACCTGTCCACTTCCCGCAGCACATATTCGCTTCTCCATCCTTGTCCGCACATAATCGTCCAATCTTCCATCCCCGCTAAGGCGCCTCCCCCCTCTTCCGAAACCCGTGCACTAACAATGGCAGAACCGAGCAGCGTCCGCCGAAAGAGTGGCTAGAATTCGCTCCCCACAGAGGTAATCAAGCTCATTGTTTCGCGTGTGGACAATCTCAGTACCATGCCGCTCGTCCCGTGCTCGTCGGGGCTGTACCTTTTACTCAAAGCCCTCAGGCCAGAGCTTTTTAAGCCAGCTCCTTGCTTGCTGATACCGCCTGATCTTGAGAAATGGCATGTCACGCAGCATAACAATCGTAGGGTGGCGAGCATCAACCCTTTTGACTGCGATCCGATCCCCGTCACCCTCAACTACATTAACAGTATGTACTGGGTCGGCATGAACACATCTTGGATGGTGCTCGTCGACGGTGGCGGTAGCTGGATGCTCGTGGAGCTCTACACCGGCGATTGATCCCCCTTCCTTCGATTAACACTGCACTACTTTGGCACCGCGGCCCAGAATACTCGGAATCTTACAGTAGCCAACATGATACCAAGTTTGACTTCCTCAAGGTTGTAATCTGCCAAGTGCCCACAAGATCTGCAAATTATAAAGACTTCAGGCTAATTGCGTTCTTCAACCGCGGTCTCGCCTATCTGGAAGGTCACTGCGCTAAGTGGATAAATCTGCACGTCCATCGCAGGATCATACATCCTCCATGGTTCTCTGATGCCATTGACCACAAGGGCTTCATTTACGCTGTCGACTCCTTCTATGGCTGGACGTATTGCTGGCCTACTCTAGTCATCGCTACAAACGGCTGTTACAGCAGTATGTTACTTTCCTATGATATCATGATGGCTTGCTTATATTACTGTCAACATTTACTGAAAAAATATTCATGCTCATAACATGCTGTTCTTAAGATTGACTACATTAAAAGCCCTTTTTATTTGACTCCAACTTGATATGATGTTGTAGGCCGCCTGGTGTCCCTACCGTTCCTAATTCCAGAACCTTTCAAAGAAAAGCGGCATGGCAGTTGCAGGTGGTTCCTGGCTCGATCAGACGACGGCGAATGATTGATGATCGTTCGCACGTACCGGACGTGTTGTTTCGCGGAATACAATCACAGTCACTGCAAGGTCTTTGAGCAGGATCCCAGCTTCTCTGGGCCTTGAGGAATTTTTGACTGGAGGCTGGTAAGTAGCCTTGGTACACGCTCTCTGTTTCTCAAACTGAATTATCTGATTAACCAGGAGATAACCGACGGCAAGGATCATGATGGCAGCGCGGTTTCGTTCATCAGGCAAAACTGTGTGTACACAGCGTACCATGCGTCCCTGCATGCACCATACCCTGATATGTGCTGCCACGCTCTGCAGCCCAAAGTAGGAGAGAGGGTCGCAAGTATCAGACTTCGACCTGCTGGCTGGAGTTTCCCCCGTCAGGCACCCATCTGGTTCAAGCCGTCAGCCAATCTCCACAGCTTAATAAATAGTAACGTCTAACTGAGCCAGTTAGTTAGATGCGTACTCTTGGTGTAGTAGGATCTTTATTTAGTTTGATGCATACACTTGTTCTTTTTGGTAGCCCTTTTGTAATGATGGCTGATGTTTGGTTTGGAAGAGAGAGCTGCGTCTTTACTCTTCTGGCCTGCTTACTGCTTCTGTTGCACCCCCAGCCCTGGTTGCTGCTGCTGCTGTTTTCAATGCACAATCAATAGTATATTTCGTCTGTTGGTTGAATAAATGTGTTGTTAGAACAACAAACAAAATGTTTTGGAAGTCGTTGCACGGTCCGATCCTTTAGTGCCCCGTACCATACGTAGCGCATGCTATTTTTCGTACGGAACACATTTTCCACTTGTTGATAACATGCAGCCCACTGATGAAGGCCCAATAGAGGAGCCCATAATTAACTGGAAGGGAGGCTCTCACTTGAATCCAGCCCAGGTACATGCTCATGGTCCCCTAAACATAAATAAATAAAGCTAAATGCTCATGCACCAGTTCTTTAAATTCACGATTTAATAGGAGGATATTATTTCCTATGATAGTGTCGTTACATTCAGTTGATATAATTCTTAGGAAAAGATAGCGACCAACCTTCTTTCTCCCACCATTTTCTTCCTACAACTAGTGGACCCATGCAAATCGTAGTCAACGTCGTAAATAGTTCCGGTCCATTTTTATTTTTCAATAAGAATGTCCAACCCAGCCCAGCACATTGGCGACAACACTTTATCCTCCACCTTGGTGCGCTCGCCGTGGCGCCGCCGTTCGGCCCGGTCAACATAGTGAATCGGGAAAGCACTGCAGATGTGAGTATGATAGTACGGACCCACCAGGTCCACTCCTGAACACAAGCAAAGCGCCTCTTTTACTACTCAGATGCACCCATCGTTTTTTACTCTAATCCACCCTGCTGATATTTGGGACCCACATCATTTTCAACGTATAGTCAATTAATGACAGAATTGCACATTTTTTTGAGGATTTGTTCAGAGAAGCAGGCTATAAACTGGGTTATGCGGTCTCTGTGGCCCGTCTAACAACATGACCAGCCCAGCAGTTTTTTCTTTGGGAAAATAGGTAGGCCACTATTTCTTTTTGAAGAATACCCAAGCTAGGACTATTTGTTTTCTCTGACTTACTGGGCTTCAAATCTTTCAAGACAAGGAGGGATGCATTCCGGCCTGGCCAAAGAGTTTGGTCAGTATCTGTTAAAAGTAAATGGGAAAATTAGTTTCCTTTTTGTTTTTGTTCTTCACTGATATTTTATATTTCATTGGATTTTAACACGACATAGTACTAATTTATTTTTAAATTTGATTTAGTATGGCTAATAATTTTTGGATTAAGAATATTTTGTTCCCAGAAAAAATTATGAATTTTCAAAATTTCACACATTTTTAATTCAATTTTTCAACCCTGGTACTGACCAGAAAATGAGCAGCAATTCTAAAATTGGAAAATTGGCTGCAATAAATTCCATATGAATTAGAAAATGAGTAAAAATTATAAAAATAATAGAAAATGGGTTGTACACGCCACAAATTTCGAGGCTGACTTGTTTACGCAAGACTTTGTCAGTTAACACACGATTCTAGCTGCAGTGACTGTTGGATGTCCATCCAACAGCCACCGTGCTTCTTCAATCTCTGATCTTCCTACTCCAGCCGCCTAAACCTGCATCGGCGGGACTGCCTGCTCCCTCCTCTTGTGGCCCGCTGTCATGCCGCGCAGGCTTCACCGGCCCACCCTACTCCTTCCGCTGGCCTGGCCGCACGCAATCAGCTGCCTCCTTATTATGCAAAAAAATGATTCCTCCCACTGACATTTGGGGTGCACCGGTCCGGAGGCTGACCTGTGGGCCTACTAAGTTGACGCGTACGTAGGGCTTTGTCAACATAGTCAACAAATGATTCTAGCAGCAGTGACCGTTGGATTTGAATCGAACGGTCCTGCCGTTTCTTCAATCGTTGCTCTTCTTGCACCAGCCGCCCAAACCAGCACTGGCGAGACCGCCTGCTCTTGCCTCCAGTGGCCGGCTGTGCTGCCGTTGAGGCCTCACCGCCCACTACTACTACCACCGCTGGCCAGGCCCTGCGGCGACGGCAGACTCACACCAAAGCCGAACCAGTGAACCCTCGTACTCCTCTTCGCGTGGGCTTCCACTGCCGCGTCTTCCCCGGCTCCGTGTCGTCCCCTTCCTAGGCCTCGCCGTCATCCACCGCCCTGGTGCTCTTGCCGCGGCGTGGTCAACGTGGTCAAGGAACGACTTCCATCGGAAGAGTACTGTAAGTGGAGAGGCTGACAGCTGGGTCCATGGCCGCAGCAAGGAAGTGCCTCTTATTACGCGGAAAATAATGATTCCTCCACCTAACAGCGGGGACCCACCGGACGGGCCATCGTATTTCGTAAAAAAAAACGTTCCCCCCTGACTGGTGGGACCCACCAGCTACATCTTCGCACGCAAGGAAGTGCGTCCATATTACGGGCAAAAAAATGATTCGCCCCCCTGACTGCTGGGACCCACCAGCTACATCTTCTCATGCAAGGAAGTGCCTGACAGTCGGAACCCACCCGGTCGAAGCATACGTAGCGTTGTCATTCTGGTCGCGAACGTGTACGTACATACTGGTCGATCGGTCTGTCTGCAGGCTGCAGCGATGAACCGTGGCCGTGTAAGGAAGGGCACGTGTGGTAGTAGAGGCGCGCACGTGTCGTAGTAGAGGCGCGCACGTAGCATGTACACGTACGTACAGTGGCCAGGGTGCAAGAAAGTAAATATGGCCACGTACGTACATACGGGCTGGGTCTCGGACGCCTACTCGCGCATACGTACGGCCAGAGCTCGTGTACATGGCTGTCGCTGGGTCGGAACAAAGAAACTGCGTCGTCGTCCTGTTCATGGGGAGGCAGCGGAATGCGTCATGTTCATCGGGAGGCAATGGAACACGTGCCGTTCATCGGGAGCCAACCGGCTTGGACGAAAGAGCCGATGGAAACGAGGCCTGGCGTACCACAGAACGGAGGAAACGGCCTTGTGTTCGACCAGCCACGATGGAAATGGGATCCTTTTCATCGGGAGGGGTTTGGCGTACCACAAAACGGAGGAAACAGACCTCCTACGGTCGAAATGGGGTCCTGTTGATCAGGAGGGGTGTGGCGTACCGCAAAACGGAGGAAACAGACTTGCGTTGGAGCGCTACGGTCGAAACAGGGGTCCTGTTCATCAGGAGGGGTGTGGCGTACCGCAAAACGGGACTCCACGGGATACTGTTCATCTCCACCGTCGACCTCCTCCAGCCTCCACAGGATACTGTTCATCCACCGTCGACCTCCTCCAGCCTCCACCTACGACTGTTCATCCACGGGCTCCTGTTCATCCAGCCTCCACCGCGCGCTCCTCCACTGGCTACTGTTCAACCAGCCCTCTCCACGGGGTCCTGTTCAACCACCGCTCCACGGGCTACTGTTCATCCAATCCTCCACTGGCTACTATTCAACCAGCCCTCCACGGGGTCCTGTTCATCCAGCCCTCCACGGGGTCTTGTTCATCCACCGGCTCGATCGATCAGGGTCCTGTTCATCCAGCGGCAACGGCCTCTACTACCACGGGGTCCTGTTCATCCAACCCCCACCGGGAACTATTCACCCAAACCCCCTAACAACACTCACTGTTCATCCAGAGGCATCATCGATCGGCTTCAGTTAGCAGCAGTAGCGAAGGAATCACACTCGGGTTCAGTTAATAGTAAGGGATCGATCGGGGTTTAGTAACGTAGCTAGTGCAATCGCTTGGGTTCAGAAGCCTGCGGTGCAATCGCTCGGGTTCAGTTAGAGCGCAACGCCTCGCACACACGCGCGTACGTACGAGAGAAACGCGCATAGCTCGGCCCCCGACCACCCACCGTTACCGGGAACTCCCCCGATATTTTCCTCGCCCTCGCTTCTACCACGGTTTTCTCTGTCATGGATGGCCCAAAGAATGTCATGCAGCTGCGTCTCCGGCCCGCCCAGGACGAAAAGCCTATTTTCTGTCATGATTTTTTTCATAGAAGTAGGAGCCCACCACATCTATGATGATACCAGGTCTTGTCACAATTATCATCATAGAAGTGTCATAAGCATGATAGAAAAAAGTTTTGTTCGGCCCAAAATGTCACAGATGTGTCTTTTTTTGTAGTGAGTAACTATAGCAAGCCAGCTTTGACTCAGTGGCTATCCTGCTCTACGACTGCTGGTAACTCTTTTGGGGTGGCACACACGAGTCCACATATTCACCATATCAATACACTACTATGGATCCGCTCCCATCTCCCTACGAGAAGGCCATCCATAGCACTCACGCTTATCTTGCGCATTTTAGAGTATCCACTTTCACTTGTCTATGAACTGCATAAGCAACCCAATAGTCCATTACCTCAGTCGCGACTATTCGAATAGATCATGTTAACCCTGCAGGGGTGTACTTCTTCACACACGCTGTCACCACTTATCGCCGTTTACACGACATGTACTCGGCAACCTTCAAGCGGAAGCCCGGCGAGGGTGTCGGCCATGACCTGACTAACCACACAAGTCTCTAGTCCAGGTTTATTGCCTATTTAGGTTCCATCCGAAGGGAGTCCAGCTGAGGTTTCCACTACGGCCCCGAACAATGTGTGTTGGGTTCCCGAGGCACCAAACGGGCGTCCCGGTACACCGTGCCATGTGCCTACCACATAACAGCCCACCCCTAGGGTCAGCTCTGCGCATGGCCTCCAGCATACCACAAACACCAGAAACTACTTGCAACTCCTGGGCAGAGATCAATGCGATTAATAATTCGAGAGGGTCCATGGGTTTCGGGCCCAATGCATGGTAGTAGATGTTCTTGGATCACAAACACAGAACTCAGTTCCTGAGGACGGTTTCAGTGAGACCACCCACCATATACTCCTACATGGCCTCTCATCGCAACCTTTACCAAATCGTGTTCACACACTTAGCTCTCAAAAGTAGGACATGATGACCACATTCCAATATATCCCCGATGAATCAGACCTGACACAACTCTAAGCAATAGTAGGCATAACACGCAAGCATAAATGAGTAGGCACATCATGGCTCAAACAACTCCTACTCATGCTAGTGGGTTTCAATTATTTAATCTGGCAATGACAGGTCATGCAGAGGAAAGGGGTTGAACTACCGCAACATGTAACAGTTGAAACGTTGTTCTCCTAATGCAGTAAAGAGAGCAAGAGCGAGAGAGTGGGATTGTATCGGAATGTTCAATGGGGGTTGCTTGCTTGGCACTTCTGAAGATAGAATAGCTCTTCATCGGTGTCAACGATCACAACGTTAGAACAACGTCCACTGAGAGGGAACAACACTGGCAAACAGAGAAGGAACACAATCAATGCAATGCAACAATACGATGCATGAATGTGAAATGGCAATATGCTGTAATTTGAGCTAATGTAGCTAGCAACGATTTAAATGGAGTTGGTTGGAACACAAGATTCAAATTCAAACTCCACATAAGGCATTTCAAATGCCATTAATTCAAATTGTCTTATACAACAACTTTAAGTTGTTCAAACGTGCATGAAAATGCCATAAACAGGTTCTCCATATTTTTCTGATAATTTTTCATATATAAATTATTTCTTTTGGTCTTACGGTTTATTTTCTATGATTTTTAGAAGTTTAGGGTATTTTCTGAAATAAATAAATCATTTAGATTTATTTAAAACACATAAAAGCATTTACTGCGTCAACCTTGCATCATGCTGACGTCATCTAGTCAACAGAGCAGGTCCAGGTCAAACCTGACCGGTGGGACCCGGGTGTCATTGACACAGGGACTAATCTTGGTCAAAACTGGCGCTGACTAGGTTTGAGCCTGTGGTGGGGCCATTGTCAGTGGCTATGAGGTGGCTAATTAAGGGGAATTAGTCACTACTGACGTTGCCATGTCATCATCGTCGGACTCTAGCCGGCGGGGACCACTCCGCACGGCGGAGCTGCAGCTGGGTGGCGCTTGGGGCTGCGGTTAGGTGCGGTGAGACTACCAGGAGGGAGCCCATGCTCGTCCGCATCCAACGGAGCAGGGAGGAGCGTATGGGGTGCACAGTACTCGCCGGAGACGAGCTCGCGGCGGCGGCCCGAGCTCAGGTGAGCTCTGGCGGGTGGCTGTAGGGCACGTGGGGACGAGCTGGTGGTGGCTACGGGCTCCTGGACAGGCAGCAGAACGATGATGCGTGCGGGAGCGGCTGGTTCGAGCCCTGGCCATGGCAGCGCCATGGCCGGCGGCACGGAGCTCTCGCCTCCGGTGGCTAGGCTGGCTAGAGGAAGGGGTTGACCGCGGGGAGAGGGAGGAAATGCTCGGGGGCTCATAGTGGTGCCGTAGGGATGGCCAGCGTGCTCGGGGAAGCTCGGACGGCGGTAAGTCGACAGTGGAGATCCGCGGCGGCCGACGGTGAAGAAGAGGTCGGGGATGACGCTCCGACGGTCTTCGGGTCGTGTGATCCGACGGAGAGGATGAGGGCGGCATGACGGAGCTCGGGGGTGCGTTGGAGAGGCGAGGGGGTGGCTCTGGTTACGGCTGCGAGGAGTGGCGGCGACGGCGACGCTTGTGTGATGTGAGGGAGAGAGCCAGAGGAGGGGGAGAGGTACTGGGGGAGCGAGAGAGGGTCGAGGGGGTGGCGTGGCTGCACCAGGGAGAAGCAGCAAGCAGGAGGTGGCCGTCGGTGGCCGTGCGCGTGCTAGCGCACCGCGGGCACATGCCCTCGTGCCTTCTGGCATGAGGTTGAAGGAGGCGGCGCTGGGGCTGGGCCACTACAGCAGTGGGCTGGGCCAAGCGGCTGGGCCGCAGGTAAGCCCAGGTGAACTCTCTCTGTTTTAAACATTTGTTTCTGTTTTCTATTTTTTGTCTCTGTTTTGAATTTGGTTTGCTAACCAAATTATTTTTGAAGCTTCTGGAAATTATTGTGGATGCAGTATGAACTAAACCAAAGCCCCACAATTTTTTAGAATGATTGGAGTTATAAAAGTATTTATAGGAACTTATAACCCCAACTCAATTACAATATGACTTAATTCAAAAAATCCAGGAATGACCTAGAAATATGTTCATCATTTTTGGCAGAGGGTTTCACCTTTATCAAAAATCACGAACATTTTCAAAGGGCATTTTGGGTTCATTGAAAATGATTTTATTTGAACATGTTTGAATTCATTTGGTGCTAGGGTTTGAACATCCCCAATTCAAATTTATTTGAATTTTAAACATGATGACATGATGATCAAGCAAAGACAATAGGGGCCGAGCTAGGGCTGTGACAACTCACCCCCACTAAACAAGAATCTCGTCCCGAGATGCAGGACGTGAGGTAAGAACACAAAGCTAACACAATCTTCTCGATCCAATTACATTTCATAGGAACATTGATTCCTTGCTTCATGTTGATCTTGATATCCTTGCTCTCGAGATCTTCATTCAACTCGATGACCACGAAAAGAACTTCTAGAGGAAAGGATCTCCTCGAAGATCGAGCACACAAGATCAACTCATGGAGTGAGACGTAAGAACATCTCTTGAGTTGAGACACAAAACACACATCAGGAGCAATGGAACGAAGCAGATGACAATGATTCAATTCGGTAGGCAAAAATTCCATGCTTAAGAAGATGGTGCATGGTTTCAAGATAGCGAGGAAGTAATTGCCATTATTCCATAACAGGGCACCTTAGGGAAGGTGAATCGTGGAATTATTCCCTTAAGTGGCAAAAAGAATTACTTTTGATATAGAGATCATTGAGACCCTTTATACCAGCCTAAGGCAATTTACGAACGATCGTTGTCGGAGTTTGAGAGAACGACATACTCGAGCTAGAATGGATGATGTGGACTACCTTGTTGAAGTCAACGCGATGGATGATTTCTTCTTATCATCGAGAAAGGATAGGGCCCAGGGTAAATCCACTTTTGAATATGATCCTGAATAACAATTGCTGAGCAGGCAGACAATAGGAAATTGGCACAATGGCGGGTGCAAGCTAAGAACAAAATGCAAATGTTGGGAATGATTCTAGTAACTGGGGAAAACTCAACAGTCATGAGTGATTCCACCGTTTGAATGGTTATAGTATCATCGAAGAAACTGAGAGCACAAGAATCCCTAAGGAACAACTTCTAGAATAAGTCGCATGAAATCCTCATGGAGAAGATGGATAAATTTCTCATTCAAGATACTACAATAATAGATCTTCCAGCTAGGTGTGTTGGCCAAAACATCAACCTTGCCGGAACCTACACTATAGATCTTGGAATAGTTCCAACCATCATACCTGCCTGAGATTCAGATCTAGTTGGTAATAGGATATTTCAGACAACATGTCTGGAAAGAAAATTTGCAACTCAAGCCGAAGAGATGACGTTGCGAGATTCTCAGGAAATGGACTATCGTAGTAAGCTCCAAAACATGAGCTGGTGCTGCTACACACATGTGAACACGCTGTCCCAGACAAGCATGACCACATAGTAGTCTTACAACAAACACTACCGAGTTCCGGTGGGGAACCATCATCGAGGATATCAAAGTCCTTGCATAAGGCATGCTCTTAAGAAGGAACTTCTTCTCGTTGAACAAATCAATCAGTGGCTTGGTGTGCTAGGGATACATATAGAATGAAGGTTGCAAGTCTCCAAACCACAGAATACTTCGCACATATGCATGACTGACGTGGGATGACTCCAGAGGAAGCAAAACTAACTTTCTCGAATTCACGGCGGCAACTTGCATTGAATGCACATGAATTAAAGGAAGTCACTTCTTTCATGAAACATATACTTCATGAGCTGGCATGAAGGAGATGCTTACAAAAGTTTCCAACACTAGCTTGATGTTCAACATGAATCATGGAGGAGATATAATGTTGTTGATGGGCTCAACAACAAGTCATCGGGATGACCATATAAATAGAATTCCATAATTATGTGAACAAGGACATAGCATTGGTTAGACCAAAAGATATAATGGTGTATGCTCGAGGAACAACCGTGAGTAAGACAACATTACGAATATCGTTGGTTCTGATATGATTTGACAATAGCCCATACCCAAATCAAAGATTGGATAAGACAATAGCTCCAACAATTGATCACGAGGATCAATCGATGAAGATATCATCTTTCTTCAATGCACAAACACAAACAAAAGATATCCCTTTGAATGAACGAGTCAGATAAAGCTTTCATCTTCCAACTCTCCAAGTTGTTGTTTAGCTTAACCAACTAGTTAGGGGTATCCAACACAGAATGGAGCATTGGTGGTTTACAAGAAACCAACTTGATCATGAGCTCAACTTTACAGTCAGGGGACAACCTGGCGATACTTCCGAGAAGATAATCAGAAAATCACGGACCACCGATATGTTACTAAGCTCGAGAACAATCTTGCTCTTTAGGGCAAGACGATACGATCAAAGGAGCGAGGGATTGACATAGTCCTAACCCATTAATCGAAGAGTGCACCAAAAATAAGGACTAGGTAGCACGATCAATCTTAGGATGATGATTCAATAACCAGCACGCTAAGAATGAGAGTATTGTCCATTAACTACCAAGCAACGGGGTTGCTAGGAGTATTGATTTCACACATCACAATTCACTTGTCGGCATTCCGGTTGCAACAACACAGGGACCAAGGAATGAATAATGATGGCGAGAAGTATCACTGCATCAAGAGGTCATGAGAGGTGGTGCAATTCCCATGACAATCCTGACATAAAGAGGGTAATACTTCAGGGTAGAACGGACTAGGAGCTGGATTAGCATTCTTAATCTGTGGAATACAATTACTTTGACCCAATCCTAGATATGGATGAGGTACTGGAGTTTGTTTCTCCTAGTCATTCTAAAATAGAATGGCTTGACAAACCACAAGAATAATAGGCATCGATGAACACGAATGCACCCATACCCTTGACATGAATGCACACATACCCTTGACTATCTACTGATAGACGAAGGTCGGAATACAACTAAAGAGGTACAACACAAGGAACATATAAATTTCTGAGTTGTGGATGCATAGATTAGTATGTCGAGCAATGTTCAACATATTTCTTCCGAATAACCCATGTAGAAGAGGAAGGACTGGCAGAGTCACAGTTATCGAATGGAGAACTCATCAGGAGCACTCTTATTGTGATCTTTTGGTTCAAAAGAACTTCTGCCATATTGGTTCATGGTATTGGAAGAACGATATACCACGGACCTCGAAGACTATCACAAAGGTTACTAGTATCCTAAAGGAATGAGCAAACACTATCAAGGAAGTAAGCAGAGTGAATCTTGGGTTCAAGGACCCACATATAGAATACCTACTAACTAAATAACATCACGAGATGCTTTCGAGAATGGTGGCCAGAATCATCACATTGGGGATACAAAGCATTGCTAGATTACTGAGTGGTTCTCTAAGATACCCTAGTGTCTTAATCATAGCTTCAACACGTATGTCGAGGCAATGGAGTACCTCAACTCAGCAATTGGTGTGGTTAACCCGTCCCAAAAGGACATCGAAAACAAAGGGAAAGGATTTTGCAAATGCATCAGATTGTTTAGAAACCTGGGATGACTCGGACAGCATAATGGTTGTAAATGCTCAAAAATATTAGAGACAGCCTGCAAAATGGTGGCATAACCACTCATCATCACAATATCGAAGTTCGGAGACCAACTGTTAACACACTGAAGCACTAGAAACTGAGCTGAGACTCGAATCCATCATGCCTATAAGTCTCTATCATAGTAACTCGTCATCCAGATAGATAGATGAGAAGGCCTAGTTTCTTAACCCCGTAGAAAAGATGAGGGTGACTCAGATCAGAAGGACATAAGGTAAAGGAGTAAAAAGAGCCTTACATTCCCTTCCACAATAAATTCCCTTATATAACTAAAGCATTTCTAGACTCAACTTCGACCAGTTTGGCTTGGTAATCCGACAGGCACTCAGGCTCTGATACCAAAGCTTTCAGGACCCCGATCCTAAGTCACACCGATCTAGCATGTAACACATCATATCACTTCACGGCCTCACGCACGGTATCCCCATGAGTGCCACCTTACCTGGCTCGGGACTGTTTGCGCCTTTTGGCTCACGTATATGATAGTGTCGCTAGCATCCATATGAAAGAGAACCCGGGCCGACATGACTAGGAGTAAACCCAAGGTAATACTAACTTACAGGGATAGGCATACATGACCCAGCAATGCACGTGTCGGTCATCAACGTATGAACCGAAGTCATAGCAAGCTACAAGGACTTAATGGAACAACGCGTGACATTTCCCTGAAGGGACAGACACCGGAGGAAAGAAGGACACATGCCAATCATCCCATGTGTTACGGAGAGTAGCAAGCTACCATGGCTCAGTGGAAGCACTAGCAGACATTTCCCCATAAGAGAGGCTACCAAGAATAAACAACTAGATTGTCGGACCCCACACATACCAAGCATTTCAAAAGCATACACACAATATGCTCGATATGTGCAAATACAACAAGGTATCACAACAAAACTCTACGACTCAAAGTATTTATTCAGAAGGCTCCGAAGAGTCATACATAGTAAGAATTACAATCATGGGTCACATGACCCAACATACAAGGCATACAAGCAACAGAAGCATAACATGTCTGAGTACAGACATCTACAAATGAAAAAGGCTGAGAAGCCTGACTATCTACAAGACCCTCCCAAGGGTACAAGATCGTAGCTGAGGTAACAAGCTAAACGTCGAAGTCCACACGGAACTATTAGTGAGACTGAAGTCTCTATGCAAAAACATGAATTAAGAAAACGTGAGTGCAAATGTACCCAACAAGACATACATCAGAACTAGCTACATATGCATCAGTATCAACAAAGGGGGGGTGGTGGAGTTTAACTGTAGCAAGCCAGCTTTGACTCAGTGGCTATCCTGTTCTACGACTTCTGGTAACTCTTTTGGGGTGGCGCACACGAGTCCACATATTCACCATATCAATACACCACTATGGATCCGCTCCCGTCTCCCTACGAGAAGGCCATCCATAGCACTCATGCTTATCTTCCGCATTTTAGAGTATCCACTTTCACTTGTCTATGAACTGCATAAGCAACCTAGTAGTCCATTACCGAGGACGCGGCTATTCGAATAGATCATGTTAACCCTGCAGGGGTGTACTTCTTCACACACGCTCTCACCACTTATCGTCGTTTACACGACATGTACTCGGCAACCTTCAAGCAGAAGCCTAGTGAGGGTGTCGGCCACAACCTGACTAACCACACAAGTCTCTAGTCCAGGTTTATCGCCTATTCGGGTTCCATCCGCAGGGAGTCCGGTCGAGGTTTCCACTACGGCCCCGAACGATGTGTGCAGGGTTCCCGAGGCACTAAATGGGCGTCTTGGTACACCGTGCCACGTGCCTACCGCATAACAGCCCACCCCTAGGGTCAGCGCTGCGCTCGGCCTCCAGCATACTACAAACACCAGAAACTACTTGCAACTTCTGGACAGAGATCAATGCGATTAATAAGTCAAGAGGGTCCATGGGTTTCGGGCCCAATGCATGGTAGTAGCTGTTCTTGGATCACAAACACAGAACTCAGTTCCTGAAGATGGTTGCAATGAGACATCCCACCATGTACTCCTACATGGCCTCTCATCGCCACCTTTACCAAATCGTGTTCACACACTTAGCTCTCAACAGTAGGACAGGATGACCACATTCCAATTCATCCTCGATGAATCAGACCTGACACAAATCTAAGCAATAGCAGGCATAACAAGCAAGCATAAATGAGTAGGCACATCATGGCTCAAACACTCCTACTCATGATAGTGTGTTTCAACTATTTACTGTGGCAATGACAGGTCATGCAGAGGAAAGGGGTTCAACTACCGCTGCATGTAACAGTTGAAACGTTGTTGTCCTAATGCAGTAAAGAGAGCAAGAGCGAGAGAGTGGGATTGTATCAGAATGTTCAATGGGGGTTGCTTGCCAGGCGCTTCTGAAGATAGTATAACTCTTCATCGGTGTCAATGATCACAATGTTGGAACAACGTCCACTAAGAGGGAACAACACCGACAAATAGAGAAGGAACACAATCAATGCAATGTAACAATATGATGCATGATTGTGACAGGGCAATATGCTATGATTTGAGCTAACGCAGCTAGCAACGATTCAAATGGAGTTGGTTTGAACACAAGATTCAAATTCAAACTCCACATAAGGCATTTCAAATGCCATTAATTCAAATTGTTTTATACATCAACTTTAAGTTGTTCAAACATGCATGAAAATGCCATAAACAGATTCTCCATAATTTTCTGATAATTTTTCATTTATAAATTATTTCTTTTGGAGTTATGGTTTATTTTCTATGATTTTTAGAAGTTTAGGGTATTTTCTGAAATAAATAAATCATTTAGATTTATTTAAAATACAGAAAAGCATTTACTGCGTCAGCCTTGCATCATGCTGATGTCACCTTGTCAATAGAGTCGGTCCAAGTCAAACCTGACTGGTGGGACCCGCGTGTCATTGACACAGGGACTAATCCTGGTCAAAACCAGCGCTGACTGGGTTTGTCCCTACGGTGGGGCCTACTGTCAGTGGCTATGAGGTGGCTAATTAAGGGGAATTAGCCACTAATGATGGAGCCACATTATCATCGCCGGACTCTGGCCGGCGGCGACCATTCCGCATGGCGGAGCTGCAGCTGGGCAGCGCTAGGGGCTGCGGTTAGGTGCGATGAGACTACCAGGAGGGAGCCCATGCTCGTCCGCGTCCAACGGAGCAGGGAGGAGCGGATGGGGTGCGCTGTACTCGCCGGAGACGAGCTCGCGGTGGAGGCCGGATCTCGGGTGAGCTCGGGCGGGTGGCTGTAGGGCACGTGGGGAGGAGCTGGTGGTGGGTACGGGCTCCTGGAGAGGCGAGCAGAACGATGACGCGTGCGGGAGCGGCTGGTTCGGGCCCTGGCCACGGCGGCGCCATGGCCGGCGGCACGGAGCTCTCGGCTCCGGTGGCTAGGGGTTGACTGCGAGGAGAGGGGGGAAACGCTCGGGAGCTCACTGCGGTGTCGTAGGGATGGTCAGCGTGCTCGGGGAAGCTCGAGCGACAGCAAGTCGACGGTGGAGATCCGCGGCGGGCGATGGTGAAGAAGAGGTCGGGGACGGCGCTCCGACGGTCTTCGGGTCGCGTGATACGACAGAGAAGACGAGGGCGGCACGACGGAGCTCGGGGGTGCATTGGAGAGGCAAGGGGGTGGCTCTGGCTACGGCTATGAGGAGCGGCGGCGACGGCGGCGCTTGGTTGATGCGAGGGAGAGAGCCAGAGGAGGGGGAGAGGTACTGGGGGAGCGAGAGAGGGTCGAGGGGGTGGCGTGGCTGCACCAGGGAGGGCCAGGGCGAACCGACAAGCAGGAGGTGGCCGTCTGTGGCCGTGCGCGTGCTGGCGCACCGCAGGCACACGCCCTCATGCCTTCTGGCACGAGGTTGAAGGAGGCGGCGCTGGGGCTAGGCCACTACATCAATGGGCTGGGCCAAGCGGCTGGGCTGCAGGTAAGCCCAGGTGAACTGTCTCTCTCTCTCTATTTTAAACATTTGTTTCTGTTTTCTATTTTTTGTCTCTGTTTTGAATTTGGTTTGCTAACCAAATTATTTTTGAAGCTTCTAGAAATTATTGTGGATGCAGTATGAACTAAACCAAAGCCCCACAATATTTTTCAAAATGATTGGAGTTATAAAAGTATTTATAGGAATTTATAACCCCAACTCATTTACAATATGATTTAATTCAAAAAATCCAGGAATGACCTAGAAATATGTTCATCATTTTTTGCAGAGGTTTTCACCTTTATCAGAAATCATGAACATTTTCAAAGGGCATTTTGGGTTCATTGAAAATGATTTTATTTGAACCTATTTGAATTCATTTGGTGCTAGGGTTTGAACATCCCCAATTCAAATTTATTTGAATTTTAAACATGATGACATGATGATCAAGCAAAGACAACAGGGGCCGAGCTAGGGCTGTGACAGCCTTCATGAGGCCAAAAAGTATATATATATATAATTCCAATCACGATGAACCAGATGTATAGGATAAAACTTCTCATGAAATTCCAATTTCAATCGGTTTCAATCCCATGTTCCAATATCATCACATAGCCTATACCATGTCAATGCCCCCCCCCAAAGATAAAGGGAAAACTTTCTTCTTAACTCCATCACCAGATAAACCTGCAAGCTTAAATAATCCACAAACTTCATCAACAAAAATTAGGTGCATATCGTGGTGTATTGTTCCATCTCCTGCATATGGATTAGCTAGCAATTTCTCTATCATACCCGAAGGAATCTCATAATCAACATTTTTCGTAGGTGTAGTAGGTTGAGGGGTAACTCTTTGTGACTCTGGCAGAGGTGAAGATACCCCAAACAAACCTCTCAAAGGATTACTTTCCATAGTAACAAGTGACAGTAAATTTCAGCACGTAATATAAATGTTTCCTTACCAAATTCCGCTTACCAAAGGTGCTTCACTCCCCGACAACGATGGCAGAAAAGAGTCTTGATGACCCACAAGTATAGGGGATCAATCATAGTCCTTTCAATAAGTAAGAGTGTCGAACCCAACAATGAGCAGAAGGAACTGACAAGTGGCTTTCAGCAAGGTATTTTCGGCAAGCACTGAAATTATCGGTAACAGATAGTTTGATAGCAAGGTAATTTGTAACGAGCAACAAGTAGCAATTATAACAAAGTTGCATCATGGTAGCCCAATCATTTTTATAGCAAAGGACCGGCTGAAACTTTCTCTTATAGCAAGTAAAGTATTCTTGAGGGCACACGGGAATTTCATCTAGTCACTTTCATCATGTTTGTTTGATTCGCGTTCGCTACTTTAATAATTTGATATGTGGGTGGAACGGTTCTTGGGTGTTGTTCTTACTTGAACAAGCCTCCCACTTATGATTAACCCTCTCGAAAGCATCCACAACTACGAAAGAAGAATTAAGATAAATCTAACCATAGCATGAAACATATGGATCCAAATCAGCCCCTTACGGAATAGCGCATAAACTAGGGTTTAAGCTTCTGTCTCTAACAACCCATGACCTAATTACTACTCCACAATGCCTTCCCTTAGGCCCAAAGATGGTGAAATGTCACGTAGTCAATGTTCACATGACACCACTAAAGGAAGCAACAACATACATATCATCAAAATATTGAACAAATACTAAATTCACATGTTTACTTATGACAAGACTTCTCCCATGTCCTCAAGTACAAAAGTAACTACTCACTAATCATATTCATGTTCAAGATCAGAGGGGTATTGAGTAGCATCATGGATCTGAACATATAATATTCCACCAAATAAACCAACTAGCATCAACTACAAGATGTAATCAACACTACTAGCAACCCACATGTACCAATATGAGGTTTTGAGACAAATATCGAGTACAAGAGATGAACTAGGGTTTGAGATGACATGGTGCTGGTGAAGATGTTCATGAAGATTGGTCCTCCCATGATAAGAGGGTTGTTGGTGATGTCGATAGCTTTGATTTCCCCCTCCCGGAGGGAAGTATCCCTTGCAGAATCGCTTTGTCGGAGAGCAAACGTGCTCCTGCCCAGGTTCCGTGCGGAGATGGCAACACTTTGTCCCAAAAGTCCTCTCTTGAATTTTTCTAGGGAAAATGGCTTCATATCGGAGAAGATGGGCCACGGAGGCTGGCCAGGGGCCCCACAAGCCACTAGGGCACGCCCAGGGGGGTGGGCGCGCCCTGGTGCCTTGTGGGCACCTGGGTGGCCTCCTCTGGTATTTCTTTTCTCTCAGTATTTTTTATATATTACAAAATAATTATCTATGAAATTTCAGCTCATTTGGAGTTGTGCAGAATAGGTATCTCTGACATAGCTTTTTAAGGTCCAGAATTCCAGCTGCCGGCTATCTCCCTCTTCATGTAAATCTTGCAAATTAAGAGAGAAAAGGCATTAGAATTGCACCATAAAGTATTTTATTGAAAAAACATTATAAATAACAGTAGGAAAACATGATGCAAAATGGACATATCACCCAACAATTCAGTTGTCATGTCACCAACGAGGGAAACTACACCTATTTCAGTGCCCTGCTTGGAAAGCCCTTGCAACTGCTTACGAGATGGAGGCTGGGGAAAGAGCCACGTTCTACCTCGACTACGATCGTGACGAGATCATGGTCTACTACAGGCCGTCTGTCAGCGACGATGGTTCACTTACTCCGGACTATGACCCTGATTCCGCCCGCCGAAAAGTCTAGTTAGCTAGTTGGCATGCATGGAGGATCTCATGTTATTATCACCTCTATTTATTTGAACTTGTACATTCATGTGTTACTTTGCCTACTTTGTTAAACTATATCAATAAGTGCATTGTTGAATTAATGCTGTTATTGGGTCTATTTAAAGTTGACTTATTTACTATTCTTAAACTGGATTAACCTGTTATTTTGGTTGCGATCGCTGTTGTACAACTTTTATTTCAAGTATGAAAATCAAATTACTGGCATCGCGACACCATGGAACATCACTAGTAATGAATATTGTTGTTGGTGTCGGCCACGTGGCACTGATACGTCTCCAACATATCTATAATTTTTTATTGTTCCATGCTATTATGTTATCCATCTTGGATGTTTTATATGCATTATTATGCTATATTATATCATTTTTTGGGACTAACCTATTAACTTAGTGCCCAGTGCCACTTGCTATTTTTTTCCTTGTTTTTGCATTTACAGAAAATCAATACCAAACGGAGTCCAAATGGAATGCAACTTTTTGATGATTTTTCTTGGACCAGAAGACACCTAGGAAGCTTCGAGAGGAGGCTAGAAGGTCCACGGGATGTCCACAAGCTCGTAGGGCACGCCCCCCAAGCTTGTGGGCCCCTCGTGGTTCTTCCAACCCTAATTATTCTTCTATAAATACCCAAATATTCCCTGTAGACCAGAGCGCACACCAAAAATACTTTTCAACGGCCCCAAGCTTCTGTTCTCGCGAGATCCCATCTGGGGACCTTTTTCGGTACTCCACCGGAGGGGGGTTCAATCATGGAGGGCTTCTACATCAACCTTGCTGCCCTTCCGATGATGTGTGAATAGTTTACCACAGACCTACGAGTCTATAGCTAGTATCTAGATGGCTTCTTCTCTCTCTTTGATCATCAATACAATGTTCTCCTTGATGTTCTTGGAGATCTAATCGATGTAATCTTCTTTTGCAGTGTGTTTGTTGAGATTCGATGAATTGTGGGTTTATGTTCAGATTGTCTATGAATATTATTTGAGTCTTCTCTGAACTCTTTTATGCATGATATATATAGCTTTGTATTTCTCTCCGATCTATTGATTTGGTTTGGCCAACTAGATTGATTTTTCTTGCAATGGGAGGGGTGCTTTGTGATGGGTTCAATCTTGCAGTGCTCAATCCTAGTGACAGAAGGGGGCATGACACGTATTTGTATTGTTGCCATTAAGGATAAAAAGATGGGTTTTTTCATATTGGTTGGATCTGTCCCTCTACATCATGTTATCTTATTAACTGAATACACTAGATGCATGCTGGATAGCGGTCGATGTGTGGAGTAATAGTAGTAGATGCAGGCAAGAGTCGGTCTACTTTTCATGGACGTGATGCCTATATACATGATCATTACCTTGGATATCTTCATAATTATTCGCTTTTCTATCAATTGCTCAACAGTAATTTGTTTACCCACCGTATGCTTTCTTTCAAGAGAGAAGCCTCTAGTGAAAACTATGCCCCCCGGGTCTATCTTTTTCATATTATTTTCAGATCTATAAACCCAAAAACACAAAAATACCTTGCTGCAATTTATTTATTTTTATTTTATTTTCACTTACTTATATTTTATATTAATCTCTATCAGATCTCGTCCTTGCAAGTAATCATGAAGGGATTGACAACCCGTTTTCTGTGTTGGGTGCAAGTATTTGTTTCTTTGTGTAGGTGCTACCATTGGAGACTTGTGTGTTCCTCCTACTGGCTTGATACCTTGGTTCTTAACCGAGGGAAATACATATCTCTACTTTGCTGCATAACCCTTTCCTTTTCAAGGGAAAAACCAACGCAAGCTCAAGAAGTAGCAGGCACGCCACTACCCTCCAAAATACTGTTTGCATAGGGTACAACGCCATCACTATTTTTTAACAATGGCGCCATATTGGTGGCGTCGGGTGTCCACGCCAGCAAGGCTATTTTTGGCACACCATAGCTAGGCTTTTCTGTACTTGTGTATGTATATGATCATGCCAAGAATAACGTCATAACTATGCGCTTTTCTATCAATTGCTCAACAGTAATTTGTCTACCCACTGTATGATATTTTTGTGAGAGGGATGCCTCTAGTGAAAAATATGGCCCCCGGGTCTATTTTAACCATATTGGAAAAACTAAAAATACCTTGCTGCAATTTATTTACTTTTATTTTACTTTGCAATTTATCTATCACCTATAACTAGATTTGATTGTTGCAATTAACGAGTAGAAGGGGATTGACAACCCTCTTGCCTGTGTTGTGCAAGTATTTGCTCTTGTGTGTGTAGGTACTGTCCACGGTTGTTTGCGTGGTTCTCTGTAACACCCCTGTACTAATGAGCTATAGTAACCCCTGGTGTTAAGCTAATCATTTTGCTAAAACAATGTTTAGTCACCTTCGATCAATATCTCATTTGAAATTCCACTTGAATTCAATTCAACTTTTGAGTGACATAAAGAAATTCACAAACATGAAAACTAGAAGTGTTCAAAGTGTTGCAAATATTCCATAACCAATTATGGTGGTGAACCAACATTTTTATAAAGTGTTTTAATGCCCTAAAATAATCAAACTAGTGGCCTAAATAATAATTTAATTTCTTTTTAAATTATAAAAATTCTAAACTATTTTTGTTTTGGTGCCAAACTAATTGTGGCAGTGGCTTAATTTATCACACTATTTTAGGTGCTAGTTTTATATTTTATAAAACTAAAATAATATAACAAGAAAATGGAAAACGAAATGTAAAAAAAGAGAAAAACAGGAAATAAATAGAAGGAAAAGAGAAAAGTTGAGGGGCACTGTGCACTTAGGCCTACCAGCGCAGTGCACCGGCCTAGCCCAACCTCACCTCCCCCCTACTTCCTATTGCTCACCCGAGCATGGTGGCCGCTGGGCGCTCGTCGACGCAGCGGATCTCCACGTGTCGTCCATCCACCGCCTCCCCTCTCAACTACAAGGCCGCCCGCAACCTCCCCTAACCCTAGCGCCCCTCAGTCCCCCCTCTCCTCACCTCTCCCCCCTTGCTCCTCAGATCTGCCATGCCCGACGCTGTCGTCGCCGTTGCGAGCCCACCCGCGTAGACCCTGTTGCCACCTCGCCTCATCCCCGTGCTAGATCGGTTCACTGTCCTCCGCTACGTCATCCCCGTCCATGAGCTCGAGTCGTCACCCCTGCATCGCCCCCAATGTCGTTGCCTTCTTCCTCAGGTCGCCGTTGTCTTCTTCAATGCCGACGCTCACTACAGCTACTAAGCCCCCTGCTCCTCCACCCCCTCTTCCCTGCCTCTCCCTGTAGCTGTAGACACCCTGCCGCTATAAACCTAGCTCGCCGCCACCCCGCTTCGTCGCCGCCGTGGCCACTGCTGTCGTAGCCCGCGCCCGAGCATGGCCGCGAGCTCCTGGAGCTCCCTATTGGAAATATGCCCTAGAGGCAATAATAAATTGGTTATTATCATATTTCCTGTTCATGATAAATGTTTATTATTCATGCTAGAATTGTATTGATTGGAAAGTTAAATACATGTGTGAATACATAAACTACACCGTGACCCTAGTAAGCCTCTACTGGACTAGCTTGTTGATCAAAGATGGTTAGGTTTCCTAACCATAGACATGAGTTGTCATTTGATAACGGGATCACATCATTAGGAGAATGATGTGATGGACAAGACCCAATCGTAAGCTTAACATCGGACCGTTTAGTTATTTGCTACAGCTTTCTTCATGTCAAGTATCTGTTCCTCCGACCATGAGATCATGCAACTCCCGGATACCGGAGGAATACCTTATGTGCTATCAAATGTCAATTCGTAACTGGGTGATCATAAAGATGCTCTACAGGTATATCTGAAGGTGTCTGTTGGGTTGGCATGGACCGAGACTCGAATTTGTCACTCCGTGTGACGGAGAGATATCTCTAGGCCCTCTTGGTAATAAAACATCGTAAGGAGCTTGCAAGCAATGTGCCTAATGAGTTAGTCATGGGATCTTTTATTACAGAAAGAGTAAGGAGACTTGCTGGTAACGAGATTGAACTAGGTATGGGGATACCGATGATCAAATCTCGGGCAAGTAACATATCGCCGGACAAAGGGAATTGCATACGGGATTGATTGAATCCTTGACATCATGGTTAAACCGATATGGATCTTCATGGAATATGTAGGAACCAATATGGGCATCCAGATCCCGTGGTTGGTTATTGACCGGAGAGGTCTCTCGGTCATGTCTGCATGATTCTCGAACCCATAGGATCCGCACGCTTAACGTTCGATGACGCTAGAGTAGTATTGGGATATGTGCATTGGTAACCGAACGTTGTTCGAAGTCCTAGATGAGATCCTGGACATCACGAGGAGCTCCGAAATGGTCCGGAGGTAAAGATTCATATATAGGAAGTCCTATTTTGGTCACCAGAAAGGTTTCGGGCTTTATCGGTATTGTATCGGGAGTGCGGAAAGGGCTCCGGGGTCCATGTCGGTGTCAAAACCGGTGGATCTTGGGTAGGGGGTCCCGAACTGTGCGTCTAAGGTCGATGGTAACTGGAGATGGGGGACACGATGTTTACCCAGGTTCGGGCCCTCTTGATGGAGGTAATACCCTACTTCTTGGTTGATTGGTCTTGATGAATATGAGAATTACAAGAGTTGATCTACCACGAGATCGTAATGGCTAAACCCTAGATGTCTAGCCTGTATGATTGTGATTGCCTCTACGGACTAAACCCTCCGGTTTATATAGACACCAGAGGGGACTAGGGTTGTAAAAAGTCGGTTTACAGAGGAAGGAATCTACATATCCGAATGCTAAGCATGCCATCCACGCAAGGGAGAGTCCCATCTAGACGCACGAAGAAGTCTTCTGTCTTGTATCTTCATAGCCCATCAGTCCGGCCCATGTCATATAGGTCGGATGCCCGAGGACCCCTTAATCTAGGACTCCCTCAGTATGTTGGATCTGGGGTTCCGGCAAAACCCTTAAGGTTCGAACTCTGGGGTGCGCACGAAGTTCTTTCCCTCCTACCGATCTACGCCCTAGCTCGCTAAGATCTCGCGGACGAACTCAACGAACTAGCAACACAAAGACACAAGATTTATACTGGTTCGGGCCACCGTTGTGGTGTAATACCCTACTCCAATGTGTGGTGATGGATTGCCTCTTGGGCTGATGATGAACAGTACAAGGGGAAGAACGACCTCCTGAGGTTGAGGTGTTCTTGTGTTTGGTGTCGCTAAGGGTTGGCTCTCGACAAGATGAGATCAAGTTGCCTCCTTTTGTGGTGGCTAGTTCTACTTATAGAGGCCCTGGTCCTCTTCCCAAATATTGAGCGGGAAGGGAGCCAACAACGTTGGCCAATTTGAAAGGTGATAGCTAGTACAAGCTATCCTGACAAAAGCGGTCTTCGCCTGCGAAAGAGCTCTGGTGATGACGCCGTCTTGGGCTCCACGGTGACCTCCATCTTGCTGGCCTGCTGGTCTTGGTCTCGTTGCACTGATATGGAAACCTTTGCCTGATGCCTCGGTACTCCGCGCCTGCGCTGGCCTCCTTAGCACCAAAGAGGAAACAAGGATGATGCGCGCGCTGGCGCCCGCCTGGCGCCCGCCTGGTGTCGATCGTCATGGCTCACGTCATGAGAGTCTCGCGAGGTTTGCCCCGCCTTGATATCTCTGCTCCTCGCAAGCCAGCCTGGTGAGGCCGCTCCTGAGGAGGTCTTGCGTCATCCGCCTCGCGAGGCTCGGCCCCTTGCGAGGGTCTCGAATGCCTTGTTGACAAAGATGGGTTGTACAGGCCTGCTAGCGAAGCCACGCCGTGGGCCGCAGGCAGGCAAGTCTGGAGACCCCCGTTCCCAGAACGCCGACACAGTAGCCCCCGAACCAGGCTTCAATGACGATGTATCCGGCACGCAGATTGTCTTCGGCATTGCAAGACGGGTTCCTCCTCCGATTACTTCAAAGCACCTGACTTAGAGAGCTAAATTCGGCTTGTGATTTAATGTCATGCCCCTCGGCTTCTGTGCCTCCATTGCTTCTGCCTGCACGTGTCGAGAGAATACAAAAGGGCAGGGTATTTTTGCACATAACACCTCGGCCGTGCAAGAAAGGCATCTATTTAAAGAGATTGGATCTCAGATCCCATTCCACATCAAGCGGAAAATCCTTAGAGCTTGCCAGGAGAAACCATTCCAACATAGCTAGTGTTCCCAGTTCCTCCTCCCGCCCCCACGTCTCTGAAAAAGGCGACTGGGAGAGATGCTCAGTATCCCACGATCAGCTGGTTAAGCTTCAAACGCAGGGATTTCTGCCCCTGCATATCTAGTCCCTGTTCAGTCAGGATTGACCTCCTTCTCTGGCGAAGCCCTGGCGGAAAATTTCCCCTTCCAACTAGGGGGAATGGGTGTGCTCCGTTTCCTACTTGTTAAGAGGCGTCGGATTTCCAATCCACCCTTTCCTCCGAGGACTCCTGGAGTATTATGGCCTCCAACTACACAACCTCACGCCGGCCTCAATCCTGCACATCGCGGGTTTTGTTGCTCTTTGCGAGCTATTCCTGGGTTGTGAGGCCCACTTTGATTTATGGAGAAAGCTATTCTGCCTCGTCCCTCGCACCCAAGAGGGATCGGTATTCGAGGTGGGCGGTGCTGAGGTATGGCGCATAACCGGGACCGGATACCTATCCGGCACACCGAAGAAGGCATCCTCAGAGTGGCCCTCAGAGTGGTTCTATATTGAGGACGTCGCTCTCCCCGACCCAATCCGCATGGGTCTTCCCGAATTTTCCAGTGCCCCATTGAAGAAACGTCACAGCTGGCGCCCTCGGAGCCTCGAGGAGGAAGATAGCACGGAAGTCCGTCAATTAATGGGCAAGATAAGGACACTCGCCCAGTCCGGATTATCAATAATCGAGGTAATGGCGACTTCCATAGTGCGGGGTGTCCAGCCGCTCCAATTCAGAGGGCTCCCTATGTGGCACTATAATGGGGAAGACGATGCCTCACGCTGTGGACGGAAGGGTCCGGACACACCCGCCGCTTTGGCAAAAATATTGGCCGATCTGTACAAAGGGGAGAAAGAGGAGTTCACTCGTCTTAAACGCCGAGAAGGATTTTCCATGTACAATCCTCCTAGCTGGGTGAGTTTTAACCCCACCACTTTACTCAATCCTCCCCCTGAGTCACTTTTAATTGACATTAACCCTTCCATTTGTAACAGGAGTGGCAGAAGGTTACCGCGGGGATTCATAGCCCCGCCCCACAGCCAGAGGACCATAACCGGGACCTCGACCCCGGATTCGAAGAGGATCCAGACATATTTGTAGAGCTTGAGGAGGGAGTATTCTACCAGGCGAGCTACGATGGCACAAAAGTGGCCATCATGGCCGACTATCCCGGCCTCCTTCCTGCCTCACATGTAAGTAATCAGAAGACATCTCCTCCGAAAAAGCTTCCTCATTCTTCCTCACCCACCGCACTGTCTCGTGCTCGAAAGGGGAGGCGCTCGGCGCGCCATGCTGCACCAGAGGCGACTCACAAGAGAGCGGCACCCGCGACGGGCAAGCCTTCGAAGAGGAAGACCAATGAAAACACGGCCGATCCTTCATCAAAGAGGTATGGCTTTTTAAATATGCCCCTTGGTAGTCACATCGAACTGTGACATCGTCCGCTGTGCCTTATAAGAGCGTGTGCTGGACTATGTCCGGGGGTCCTGCCGGTCACGCCTCCACCAGTCAGGTTCCAGACCCTGCCTTAAGGACAGATGCTGACACAGGAGTGATGCCGGATTGCCCTTCCGCAGAGGATTCGGATGATATGTCCGTCACGAATTATGAAGTGGAGAGCGCCATGAATCATCGGTGCCGGAGGGCCGCTCTTCGCGATCCCGGTTTTACAAATGAGGCATTTAATGGCTTCAGCTCGGCTGATGCATACATCCGAGCTGCTCGGGACGGGCTTACCAGAGCCACGGACCAGCATTTGAAAGATATGCGGGTAAGTACGTATTGTACGGATTTGGTAATCATATACCAGTAGCCCCCGAGACTTGAAGCAGTTGATACAACTGATTTGAGGATCATTGTATAATTAGGCACTTACAGAGAAGAACAGCCTGTTGTCTCAAGAGCTGGAAAAGTGTCAGACCCGGCTGGCTGCGGCTACCGCCAAACTGGAAAAATCCAAGAAGGCAACGCCTGGTAATGTTCCCCTCCATCCAGAAAAATGTAGTCATATACCAATAATGTTAATACTGTTGCGTTTCCGATGACAGGATCAGCAGATCAACTGAAAGGGGAACGGAAAGTCGCGCAGGCAGGTGAACAAGAGGCCAAAAGGCAACTGGCCGCAGGCGAACGTGTGCTGACACGGGTAAGGGATGAAAAGAACAAGCTGCAGCATTCCAATACCCTGCTGGGCGAAGAACTAAAAGATGTGCGAGGCTACGAGGCGGCATATTTAGTATGCTTCTGAACTTATCTTCATGTAATTTAGCGAAGAAATGATCTAACAGATTTATGTCTGCATGTATGCTGACTGGCCGTCCCAAAGAGGAAATGTACGGCTCTCAAGGCGACTTGCTGCAAGAGCTGTCCCAACTGCACGAGCGAGCTCAGCAAGCAATGCGAAGCGTTGCCAAAGCTTTGTGGCCATCCGCCTCTCCTCCATGAAGTATGGAGGAGCTTGTGAAGCTATTCCAGGGAGCTCGGCGGCGCTTCTGATTATGGAAGATATCGGCCTGCCGAGCAGGTGCGCGAGAGGCCTCGGCCATGGTAAAAACACGGTACAACAAGCTTGATCCGAATCATATGGCCCGGGTCGTACCTCGGGGGTCAGATGGAAAAGAAATTCCAGTTAGTTTGGTATATGACCAAGTAAAGATAGCTGCCAAGTATTCCCAACAGGATTGTAAGCTAGATAGCCTGTTAGATGGCATACAGGAAGAAGTTTTTGAGTCCAAGTGACTATGTACTTCAATGGACAAATTTTTCCCTAGCCGGATTGTAAAACAATTGTCATGGCAGACCTTTTCGCTTCGACCTCTGGACCCGAAGGAGCAGAGTGTTTCCGAATACCAAAACTGCAATACAGACTGTGGTATGCGTGGAAACCAGGCGTAGGGGTCATAGTTGCTTGAATAGACAAGTTGTATCCAGCTAGCTATGTTATATTACATGTTGATTGTAAGAAACATCTTCGAGGGAGAATAGTTCCGTTAAGGGTTCCTTTCCCTGGGTGAACATGCGTTGGTATGCATGTCCGAACTGTGACCGAAAAGTCGTAGTATAAGTAACATCCGGGGGTTCATAGTGTAATGAGTGTAAAACATCTTTAGTCCGCCGATCGAATATTCCCTTAAGAACGTTAGCTTTCGGCTTCACCCAGTCTGAGGTACACATCCGGATGACCCGGCTGTAACAATCGCAGAGGTGCTCCCTTTATGCCCTAGCCGAACAAACGGGAACGTAGGGCATAAGCACAGGAGCCAGGCAACCCAGCTTGGCAAAAATTTAAGTCATAACGATGCATATAATGGTGAAGAAAAGGTCCATATGTGGAGGAGGACACATATGAGTTGAGCATGATGCTCGGAAAATAATAATAAGATTCTGTAAAAGATGAAGGAAATATGCCCTAGAGGCAATAATAAAGTTATTATTTATTTCCTTATATCATGATAAATGTTTATTATTCATGCTAGAATTGTATTAACCGGAAACATGATACATGTGTGAATACATAGACAAACAGAGTGTCACTAGTATGCCTCTACTTGACTAGTTCGTTGATCAAAGATGGTTATGTTTCCTAGCCATAGACATGAGTTGTCATTTGATTAACGGGATCACATCATTAGGAGAATGATGTGATTGACTTGACCCATTCCGTTAGCTTAGCACTCGATCGTTTAGTATGTTGCTATTGCTTTCTTCATGACTTATACATGTTCCTATCACTATGAGATTATGCAACTCCCGTTTACCGGAGGAACACTTTGTGTGCTACCAAACGTCACAACGTAACTGGGTGATTATAAATGTGCTCTACAGGTGCTTCCAAAGGTACTTGTTGGGTTGGCGTATTTCAAGATTAGGATTTGTCACTCCGATTGTCGGAGAGGTATCTCTGGGCCCACTCAGTAATACACATCACTATAAGCCTTCCAAGCATTGTAACTAATGAGTTAGTTGCGGGATGATGTATTACGAAACGAGTAAAGAGACTTGCCGGTAACGAGATTGAACTAGGTATCGAGATACCGACGATCGAATCTCGGGCAAGTAACATACCGATGACAAAGGGAACACCGTATGTTGTTATGCGGTCTGACCAATAAAGATCTTCGTAGAATATGTGGGAGCCAATATGAGCATCCAGGTTTCGCTATTGGTTATTGACCGGAAGGTGTCTCGGTCATGTCTACATAGTTCTCGAACCCGTAGGGTCCGCACGCTTAACGTTACGATGACGGTTATATTATGAGTTTATGTGTTTTGATGTACCAAAGGAGTTCGGAGTTCCGGATGAGATCGGGGACTTGACGAGGAGTCTTGAAATGGCCGAGACGTAAAGATCGATATATTGGACGACTATATTCGGACTTCGGAAAGGTTCCGAGTGATTCGGGTACTTTTCGGAGTACCGGAGAGTTACGGGAATTCGTATTGGGCCTTAATGGGCCATACGGGAAAGGAGAGAAAGGCCCCAAAGGGTGGCCGCACCCCTCCCCATGTACTAGTCCGAATTGGACTAGGGAGGGGGGCGCCCCCTTCGTTCTTTCTCCTTCTCCCTTCCCTTCTCCTATTCCAACAAGGAAAGGAGGAGTCCTACTCCCGGTGGGAGTAGGACTCCCACCTTGGCGCGCCCTCCTCCTTGGCCGGCGGCCTCCCCCTTGCTCCTTTATATACAGGGGCAGGGGGGCACCCCATAGACACACAATTGATCATTGATCTCTTAGCCGTGTGCGGTGCCCCCCTCCACCATATTACACCTCGATAATATCGTAGCGGTGCTTAGGCGAAGCCCTGCGTCGGTAGAACATCATCATTGTCACCATGCCGTCGTGCTGACGAAACTCTCCCTCAACACTCGGCTGGATCGGAGTTCGAGGGACGTCATCGAGCTGAACGTGTGCTGAACTCGGAGGTGCCGTGCGTTCGGTACTTGATCGGTCGGATCGTGAAGACGTACGACTACATCAACCGCGTTGTGTTAACGCTTCCGCTTTCGGTCTACGAGGGTACGTGGACAACACTCTCCCCTCTCGTTGCTATGCATCACCATGATCTTGCGTGTGCGTAGGAATTTTTTTGAAATTACTACGTTCCCCAATAGTGGCATCCGAGCCTGGTTTTATGCGTTGATGTTATATGCACAAGTAGAACACAAGTGAGTTGTGGGCGATATAAGTCATACTGCTTACCAGCATGTCATATTTTGGTTCAGCGGTATTGTGAGATGAAGCGGCCCGGACCGACATTACGCGTACGCTTACGCGAGACAGGTTTCACCGTTGCGAGCACTCGTTGCTTAAAGGTGACTGGCGGGTGTCTGTCTCTCTCACTTTAGTTGAACCGAGTGTGGCTACGCCCGGTCCTTGCGAAGGTTAAAACAACACCAACTTAACAAACTATCATTGTGGTTTTGATGCGTAGGTAAGAACGATTCTTGCTAAGCCCGTAGCAGCCACGTAAAACTTGCAACAACAAAGTAGAGGACGTCTAACTTGTTCTTGCAGGGCATGTTGTGATGTGATATGGTCAAGACATGATGCTATATTTAATTGTATGAGATGATCATGTTTTGTAACCGAGTTATCGGCAACTGGCAGGAGCCATATGGTTGTCGCTTTGTTGTATGCAATGCAATCGCCATGTAATTGTTTTACTTTATCACTAAGCGGTAGCGATAGTCGTAAAAGCAATAGTTGGCGAGACGACAACGATGCTACGATGGAGATCAAGGTGTCGCGCCAGTGACGATGGTGATCATGACGGTGCTTCGGAGATGGAGATCACAAGCACAAGATGATGATGGCCATATCATATCACTTATATTGATTGCATGTGATGTTTATCTTTTATGCATCTTATCTTGCTTTGATTGACGGTAGCATTATAAGATGATCTCTCACTAAAATTTCAAGATAAAAGTGTTCTCCCTGAGTATGCACCGTTGCGAAAGTTCTTCGTGCTGAGACACCACGTGATGATCGGGTGTGATAGGCTCTACGTTCAAATACAACGGGTGCAAAACAGTTGCACACGCGGAATGCTCAGGTTAAACTTGACGAGCCTAGCATATGCAGATATGGCCTCGGAACACTGAGACCGAAAGGTCGAGCGTGAATCATATAGTAGATATGATCAACATAGTGATGTTCACCATTGAAAACTACTCCATTTCACGTGATGATCGGTTATGGTTTAGTTGATTTGGATCACGTAATCACTTAGATGATTAGAGGGATGTCTATCTAAGTGGGAGTTCTTAAGTAATATGATTAATTGAACTTAAATTTATCATGAACTTAGTCCTGATAGTATTTTGCAAATTATGTTGTAGATCAATAGCTCGCGTTGTTGCTTCCCTGTGTTTATTTTTGATATGTTCCTAGAGAAAAATTATGTTGAAAGATGTTAGTAGTAAAGATGCGGATTGGATCCGTGATCTGAGGATTATCCTCATTGCTGCACAGAAGAATTATGTCCTTGATACACCGCTAGGTGACAGACCTATTGCAGGAGCAGATGCAGACGTTATGAACGTTTAGCTAGCTCAATATGATGACTACTTGATAGTTTAGTGCACCATGCTTAACAGCTTAGAATCGGGACTTCAAAGACGTTTTGAACGTCATGGACCATATGAGATGTTCCAGGTGTTGAAGTTAATATTTCAAGCAAATACCCCAGTTGAGAGATATGAAGTCTCCAACAAGTTCTATAGCTAAAAGATGGAGGAGAATAGCTCAAGTAGTGAGCATGTGCTCAGATTGTCTGGGTACTACAATCGCTTGAATCAAGTGGGAGTTAATCTTCCAGATAAAATAGTGATTGACAGAATTCTCTAGTCACCATCACCAAGTTAGTAGAACTTTGTGATGAACTATAGTATGCAAGGGATGACGAAAGTAATTCCCGAGCTCTTCGTGATGCTGAAATCGACGAAGGTAGAAATCAAGAAAACCATCAAGTGTTGATGGTTGACGAGACCACTAGTTTCTAGAAAAGGGCAAAGGGAAGAAGGGGAACTTCAAGAAGAACGGCAAGCAAGTTGCTGCTCAAGTGAAGAAGCCTAAGTCTGGACCTAAGCCTGAGACTGAGTGCTTCTACTGCAAGCAGACTAGTCACTGGAAGCGGAACTACCCCAAGTATTTGGTGGATAAGAAGGATGGCAAAGTGAACAAAGATATATTGGATATACATGTTATTGATGTATACTTTACGAGTGTTTATAGCAACCCGTCAGCATTTGATACTGGTTCAGTTGCTAAGAGTAGTAACTCGAAACGGGAGTTGCAGAATAAACAGAGACTAGTAAAAGGCGAGGTGACGATGTGTGTTGGAAGTAATTCCAAGATTGATATGATCATCATCGCACACTCCCTATACTTTCGGGATTAGTGTTGAAGGAAATATGCCCTAGAGGCAATAATAAAGTTATTATTTATTTTCTTATATCATGATAAATGTTTATTATTCATGCTAGAATTGTATTAACCGGAAACATGATACATGTGTGAATACATAGAAAAACAGAGTGTCACTAGTATGCCTCTACTTGACTAGTTCGTTGATCAAAGATAGTTATGTTTCCTAGCCATAGACATGAATTGTCATTTGATTAACGGGATCACATCATTAGGAGAATGATGTGATTGACTTGACCCATTCCGTTAGCTTAGCACTCGATCGTTTAGTATGTTGCTATTGCTTTCTTCATGACTTATACATGTTCCTATGACTATGAGATTATGCAACTCCCGTTTACCGGAGGAACACTTTGTGTGCTACCAAACGTCACAACGTAACTGGGTGATTATAAAGGTGCTCTACAGGTGCTTCCAAAGGTACTTGTTGGGTTGGCGTATTTCAAGATTAGGATTTGTCACTCCGATTGTCGGAGAGGTATCTCTGGGCCCACTCAGTAATACACATCACTATAGGCCTTGCAAGCATTGTAACTAATGAGTTAGTTGCGGGATGATGTATTACGGAACGAGTAAAGAGACTTGCCGGTAACGAGATTGAACTAGGTATGGAGATACCGACGATCGAATCTCGGGCAAGTAACATACCGATGACAAAGGGAACAACGTATGTTGTTATGCGGTCTGACCGATAAAGATCTTCGTAGAATATGTGGGAGCCAATATGAGCATCCAGGTTCCGCTATTGGTTATTGACCGGAGAGGTGTCTCGGTGATGTCTACATAGTTCTCGAACCCGTAGGGTCCGCACGCTTAATGTTACGATGACGGTTATATTATGAGTTTATGTGTTTTGATGTACCGAAGGAGTTCGGAGTCCCGGATGAGATCGGGGACATGACGAGGAGTCTCGAAATGGCCGAGACGTAAAGATCGATATATTGGACGACTATATTCGGACTTCGGAAAGGTTCCGAGTGATTCAGATATTTTTCGGAATACCGGAGAGTTACGGGAATTCGTATTGGGCCTTAATGGGCCATACGGGAAAGGAGAGAAAGGCCCCAAAGGGTGGCCGCACCCCTCCCCATGGACTAGTCCGAATTGGACTAGGGAGGGGGGGCGCCCCCTTCGTTCTTTCTCCTTCTCCCTTCCCTTCTCCTATTCCAACAAGGAAAGGAGGAGTCCTACTCCCGGCGGGAGTAGGACTCCCCCCTTGGCGCGCCCTCCTCCTTGGCTGGCGGCCTCCCCCTTGCTCCTTTATATACGGGGGCAGGGGGGCACCCCATAGACACACAATTGATCATTGATCTCTTAGCCGTGTGCGGTGCCCCCCTCCACCATATTACACCTTGATAATATCGTAGCGGTGCTTAGGCGAAGCCCTGCGTCGGTAGAACATCATCACTGTCACCACGCCGTCGTGCTGACGAAACTCTCCCTCAACACTCGGCTGGATCGGAGTTCGAGGGACGTCATCGAGCTGAACGTGTGCTGAACTCGGAGGTGCCGTGTATTCGGTACTTGATCGGTCGGATCGTGAAGACGTACGACTACATCAACCGCGTTGTGTTAACGCTTCCGCTTTCGGTCTACGAGGGTACGTGGACAACACTCTCCCCTCTCGTTACTATGCATCACCATGATCTTGCGTGTGCGTAGGAAATTTTTTGAAATTACTACGTTCCCCAACAAAAGAAGCCCCCTGGTATTATGGGCGTACATATTTAAGGATGTGTACATCATAGGTGCGCGATTTAGCCGCACAAGAGCTTAAAGCTATATATAAAAAAAATTAAAGAGAGGGAAAAAATGGAAACAAAGGGAGAAGAAAAGGAACCAAGAGTCCGGCTCTAGGCATAGAATCTTCGGAGTCTGGCGACGTTCCACGGGTTCGGCTCCAGGCGATTGTCTGATACATCGCGCAGGCGGTACGCTCCTCCAGTGAGGACTTCATCTATGATGAAGGGACCCTCCATCTTGGGCATGAGTTTGTCCTTTTTCTTTTCTGGCAAGCGTAGAACGAGTTCACCAACATTATAAGTCTTGGCCCGCACCTCTCTGCTTTGATAGGTGCGAGCCTGTTGTTGATAGAATGCAGAACGGGCTTTTGCAACGTCGCGCTCCTCCTCCAAGGCATCTAGACTGTCCTGCCGATCCAACTTGGCTTCTCTCTCTTCATACATGCGCACTCGCGGTGAGTCATGAATAATGTCGCAGGGCAAAACAGCCTCTGCGCCATACACCATGAAGAATGGTGTGTATCCGGTAGTGCGATTGGGCGTGGTTCGCAGCCCCCAGAGTACGGAGTCAAGCTCCTCAACCCAGTGCTTGTCTAATTCCTTCAACGACCGCACTAGTCTAGGCTTAATGCCGCTCATAATAAGACCATTAGTTCGTTCGACTTGACCGTTTGTTTGTGGATGATAGACCGAGGTGTAATCGAGCTTAATGCCCAATTTAGCACACCAGGTTTTCACTTCATCGGCTGTGAAATTGGAGCCGTTATCGGTGATGATGCTGTGTGGGACACCATAACGGTGGACGACACCGGATATAAAGTCTATCACCGGTCCAGCTTCAGCCGTTTTCACTGGCTTGGCTTCTATCCATTTGGTGAATTTATCTACCATGATTAGCATATATTTTTTCTTATGGCTTCCCCCTTTAAGGGGTCCGACCATATCAAGCCACCAGACCGCAAAAGGCCAAGTATTGGGGATTGTTTGCAGTGCGGTGGGCAGCATATGGCTTTGATTGGCGAAAAGCTGGCATCCGACACAACGTTGGACAAGGTCCTGTGCATCTGCTCGGGCCGTCGGCCAAAAGAAACATGTACGGAAGGCCTTACTTACAAGGGCACGAGCCGCGTCATGGTGACCATCGAGACCAGCATGGATTTCAGCCAAGAGCTGTCGTCCCTCTTCTTCGGAGATACATCTTTGAAGTATTCCGGTAGCGCTTTTCTTATAGAGCTCTCCGTCATGGACCTTGTAGGCTTTCGAGCGCCCGACGATGCAGCGAGCCTCATTCTGATCCTCAGGGAGCTCTTGCCTATTAAGGTTGGCCCAGAAGGGTTCGGTCCACGGGGCAATTACTGCCATTATTAGATGGGCCGATGATGTTATTTCGGTGGCTAAGCCCCCGATGATATCGGTATTGTGTTCGGAATCTGCGGGTATAATCGGATCCGGACTAGTGTTGCCGCTCTCATCCTGCCACACCACAGATGGCTTGAAGAGCCTTTCCAAAAAGATGTTAGGCGGGATGGGGTCACGCTTGGCGCCCATGCGAGCAAGGACATCCGCCGCTTGATTGCTTTCCCGAGCCACATGATGAAACTCGAGTCCCTCGAACCGAGCTAATATTTTGAGTACGGCGTTACGATAGGCCGCCATCTTTGGATCTTTGGCGTTAAAGTCTCCATTTATTTGGGATATTGCGAGATTCGAATCCCCGCGCACCTCCAGGCGTTGTATGCCCACGGAGGCAGCCATCCGAAGAACATGCAATAAGGCCTCGTATTCAGCTGCATTGTTGGAGTCTGTGTATAATATTTGGAGTACTTACTGGACTATGTCACTAGTGGGGGACGTTAAGACAACACCCGCTCCTGAGCCAGTTAGCTTTTTTGAGCCATCGAAGTGCATGACCCAGTTGGAATATGTGTCGTACTCTTTAGGGAGTTCAGCCTCTGTCCATTCGGCGACGAAGTCGGCCAATACTTGGGATTTCATGGCTCGGCGCGGTTTGTATGTTATGTCGAATGGAAGGAGCTCAATGGCCCACTTAGCAATCCGGCCCGTAGCGTCGTGGTTGTTTATTATGTCATTGAGTGGTACTTCAGAAGCCATCGTAACAGAGCACTCTTGGAAGTAGTGCCGTAGCTTCCGGGATGCCATGAAGACCGCATACGCTATCTTTTGGTAATGGGGGTACCGGGATTTGCATGGTGTGAGGATAGTGGATACGTAGTATACCGGCTTCTGGAGTGGGAATTTGTGTCCGTCCACCTCTCGCTCAATGATGAGCACCGCGCTTACTAAGGGAGTCCTGGATTAAGGGGTCCTCGGGCGTCCGGCCTATTGGACATGGGCCAGACTGATGGGCTGTGAAGATACAAGACTGAAGACTCTCCCCCGTGTCCGGATGGGACTCTCCTTGCCGTGGAAGGCAAGCTTGGCGTCCTGATATGAAGATTCCTTTCTCTGTAACCGACCTTGTACAACCCTAGTCCCCTCCGGTGTCTATATAAACCGGAGGGCTTAGTCTGTAGAGGCAAGAATGGTAATCATAGTCATACAGGCTAGACTTCTAGGGTTTTAGCCATTACGATCTGGAGGTAGATCAACTCTTGTAATACTCATATTCATCAAGATCAATCAAGCAGGAAGTAGGGTATTACCTCCATAGAGAGGGCCCGAACCTGGGTAAACATCGTGTCCCCCGTCTCCTGTTACCATCGACCTTAGATGCACAGTTCGGGACCCCCTACCCGAGATCCGCCGGTTTTGACACCGACATTGGTGCTTTCATTGAGAGTTCCGCTGTGACGTCGAAGTCAGGATTGATGGCTCGCCTTGTTATCAAGGACAGCATCACCGCCGGAGGTGCCCTGGCCTCAGGCCAAACCCTCCGGCTGGGCGGCTTCATCATGACCGCCCCTACGACCTTTAAGCCAACGATGACTTCTCGGGTCATGAAAAACCACCTCCGTGTTAGCTCCGAATACTCTAAGCAGATGTATCCGACTGAGTTATCGTCTTTGAACGAGCTCCTAGATCGCATCGCCTCCCTGAGGGTCGCTACAGACTATGATCGGATTGGGCTTAAACCCGACCAGAGAGAAATTAAATCTCCGCCGATCACCCACCAGATGGCGGTAGTTGAGGAGCAAGACGACAACTCTTCCTCTATATTGTGGACGAACTGTGTTCGGATTTCCAAGCTCAAAGAGCCGAGCACCTGCCTTCGGAAAGGTATAGCCCGCCCTCCGAACCTAGAATCAGACAACGGGCCTGAAAAATCAGTTAATATCCCGGAGGCCGAGCCATTAACTTCGGGAGGTCTCCAAACTCCGGATTCCAAGTGGGGTCAGGGTTTGGATTTAAAGCCACCCACCCACCCAGATAGACGCGATCTCACGTACATACGGCAGCAATATCAGGAAATATTCCATCACTTTTGGGCCAGATTCCTCCTTGGCAAAGACAAGATTAAAGATTGCACGGACGAAGGAGTCCTCAACGCCATCAGTCGCCGTCGCGTATTACACTTCGCTGACTTGGCAACCATCGTACAGAAGTACTGCGCAATGGAAAGCGCCTGGAAAACTCAGGCAGCTCTCTAGGAACCACCGGTTTCCACTCAACCCTTCGTCCAGGCAAAAAGGGTGCACCCTCGCAGCGCACCAGATTCAATAGTAAAGAAATCTAAGCATATCACGGGGCGCGGAACCGTTCTGGAAGGATGGCTCGATAGGCCATGCAAAATACATGCAACACCGGACACCATACCAACCCACAGCCTTAGAGCATGTTGGATACTCCGGCAATTGGCCAAGAGCGGCGAGGATATCCTCACCAAAAATAGACCAGTGCAACACCCTCCGGAAGACGATGATCCCAACATATTGACAGTCTTCGAAACTTTCGCTTCAAACAATCGGTGTAAAAGGGCTTTCGGCGACCTTGCCAAAGTCTGCCAAGTCGCAGCAATAAACCCTTGGAACGACACGACCATAACTTTCAATGCCAATGACGAACCAAAGTTCCGTACAGTACGGGCACCAGCTGCCTTGGTCCTCAATCCAATTGTGGACGGGTTTTGGCTCACCAAAGTGCTCATGGACGGCGGCAGTGGATTAAACCTCATCACGAGGATACGCTCAATAAAATGGAAATAGACAGGAACCGCATCGAGCAAAGTAGCACGACCTTCCGGGGAATCATTCCTAGTCGGGAGGCGCGATGCACGGGACAAATCACACTCGACGTGGTATTCGGCACACTGGAGAATTATCGGTCCGACGAGATAACCTTCCAAGTGGCTCCTTTCAACAGCGGATATCACGCCCTACTGGGGCGAGATGCATTTACACGCTTCTAGGCTATACCACATTACGGGTACATGAAGCTCAAGATGCCCGGGCCAAACGGTGTCATTACTCTTACCAGTGATCCGGACATAGCACTCCGCGCCAAAAATAAAACCGCATCCCTAGCCCTCGAGGCATTGTCTGAAATACTCGCGGCCGAAGAGCTAACCGCGCTGCGCTCTACTGTGGATAGGGATGACGTAATCCTGGACAAATGACCCAAATCCACCTCCTTTAAACCAGCAGATGGAATAGTCAAATTTCAAGTCCACCTGACGGACCCCAAGAAGACAGCATCCATCGGGGCACAACTCGACCCAACGGTCGACGCCGCGCTGCGGGAGTTCCTACATGAGAACTGGGACATATTCTCCTGAAACCCTTCTGATATGCCAGGAATCCTGCGTAGGTTGGCCGAACACAGCCTCAATATATTAAAGGGATATAAACCGGTCAAGCAAACACTGCGGCGTTTTTCCGAACCCAAACGACAAGCTATGGGGGAGGAGCTAGCCAAGTTACTCGAGGCCGGATTCATCAGAGAAATAAAACACCCAAACTGGCTAGCAAATCTGGTGATGGTACCAAAGAAGGATAAATCCTGGCGCCTATGCGTCGACTTCAAAGACCTCTCCCTCGCATCGATCAGATTATTGATGTAACCGCATGACACGACTCACTGTGTTTCCTCGATGCATACTCCGGATACCATCAAATCAAGATGAAGGAGTCCGATTAAGCCGCAACGACATTCATTACTCCATATGGGCCTTTCTGCCTCAACACTATGCCTTTCGGGCTCAAAAACGCTGGCGCCACCTACCAACGCATGATTCAAACTTGCCTGGAGAAACAGATCGACAAGACAGTTGAAGCATATGTGGATGACTTCGTCATCACAACCAGGCACGTTGAGTCATTGATAGACGATTTACGTCTCACATTCGACAACCTCCGTACATATGACATCAAGCTCCATCCGGAAAAGTGTGTATTCGGCGTCCCCGCCGGAAAACAGCTGGGCTTCATCGTTTCCAATAGAGGAATTGAGGCAAATCCAGCCAAAATCCGAGCTTTGTCACAATTGGCTACGCCAACAGACCTTAAACAGGTCCAAAAACTCGCGGGATGCGTGCCAGCCTTAAGCCGCTTTATCTCCAGATTGGGAGAAAAAGCATTGCCACTCTACCGCCTTCTCCGACGCACCAACCACTTCGAGTGGACGAATGTGGCAACGGACGGCCTGGAGGAAATAAAGGCCCTTTTAGCGAGCAACCCAATCCTGGCCGCGCTAAACATCGGCGAACCCATGTTATTATACATATCGACAACACACCAAGTGGTGAGCGCCATGCTCGTCGTTGAGCGAGAGCAGGACAGACACAAATTCCCGCTCCAGAAACCGGTATACTACGTATCCACTGTCCTAACACCGTGCAAATCCCGATACCCTCATTACCAAAAAAATAGCATACGCGGTCTTCATGGCATCACGGAAGCTGCGACACCACTTTCAAGAGTGCTCGATTACGGTGGCTTCCGAGGTACCACTCAATGACATAATAAACAACCGCGATGCCATGGGCCGGATTGCTAAGTGGGCCATTGATCTCTTTCCATTCGACATAACATACAAACCACTCTGAGCCTTTAAATCCCAAGTACTGGCTGATTTCATTGCCGAATGGACAGAGACCGAACTCCCTAAAGAGTACGACACGTATTCGAACTGGGTTATGTATTTTGATGGTTCCAAAATGTTGGTGGGGTTAGGGGCGAGCGTTGTCTTAACGTCCCCCACTGGAGACGTAGTTCAGTACGTACTCCAAATATTATACACAGACTCCAACAATGCAGCCGAATATGAGGCCTTATTGCATGGACTTCGGATGACCGTCTCCATGGGCATACAACGCCTAGAAGTGCGTGGGGACTCAAGTCTCACAATATCTCAAATAAATGGAGATTTCGATGCCAAAGATCCAAAAATGGCGGCTTACCGTAACGCCGTTCTCAAAATCTCGGCTCGGTTCGAAGGGCTCGAGTTTCATCATGTGTCTCGAGAAAGTAATCAAGCGGCGGACGTCCTTGCTCGCATCGGCGCCAAGCGCAACCCCGTCCCACCTAACGTCTTTCTGGAAAGGCTTTTTAAGCCGTCCATGGTGTGGCAAGGGGAGAGCGGCAACACTAGTCTGGATCCGACTACAACCCCAGATTCCGAACACACCGATATCATCGGGGGCTCAACCACGAAATAACACCGTCGGCCCATCTCATCATGGCAGTCATTGCCCCATGGACCGAACCCTTCTTTGCCTACCTTAATAGAACTCCCTGAGGATTAGAATGAGGCTCGCCGCATTGTTCGGCTCTCGAAGGCCTACAAGGTTCACGACGGAGAATCTACAAGAAAAGCGCTACCGGAGTACTTCAAGGATGTATCTCCGAGGAAGAGGGCGGCAGCTCTTGGCTGAAATTCATGCCGGTCTCGACGGTCACCACGCCGCGGCTCGGGCCCTTGTAAGCAAGGCCTTCCATACAGGTTTTTATTGGCCGAAGGCCCGAGCGGATGCACAGGACCTTGTCCAATGTTGCGTCGGATGCCAGCTTTTCGCCAACCAAAGCCATATGCCACCCACCGCTCTACAAGCAATCCCCATCACCTGGCCTTTCGCGGTCTGGGGGCTTGATATGGTCGGACCCCTTAAAGGAGGAAGCCATAAGAAAAAGTATCTACTAGTCATGGTGGATAAATTCACTAAGTGGATAGAGGCCAAACCAGTTAAAATGGCCGAAGCCGGGCCAGTGATAGAATTCATATCCGGTATTGTGCACCGTTATGGTGTTCCACACAGCATCATCACCGACAACGGCTCCAATTTCACAGCCGATGAGGTGAAAACCTGGTGTGCTAATCTGGGCATTAAGCTCGATAACACCTTCGTCTATCACCCGCAAACAAACGGTCAAGTCAAAGGGGCCAATGGTCTTATTATGAGCGGCATTAAACCTAGACTAGTGCGGTCTTTGAAAGAATCAGACAAGCACTGGGTTGAGGACCTCGACTCCGTACTCTAGGGGATGTGGACCACACCCAACCGCACTACTGGATATACACCTTTCTTCATGGTGTACGGCGCGGAGGCTGTGTTACCTTACGACATTATTCATGACTCACCTCGAGTGCGCATGTACGAAGAGAGAGAGGCCGAGCTTGATCGGCAAGACAGCCTAGATGCCCTGGAGGAGGAACGCGATGTCGCAAAAGCCCGTTCCGCATTTTATCAACAACAGACCCGCAGATATCAAAGCAGAGAAGTACGGGCCAAGACTTATAATGTTGGCGAACTCGTTCTATGCTTGCCGGAGAAGAAAAAGGACAAACACAAGCCCAAGTGGGAGGGTCCCTTCATCATTGACGAAGTTCTCACTAGAGGAGTGTACTGATACGTCTCCAATGTATCTATAATTTTTGATTGTTCCATGCTATATTATATTCTGTTTTGGATGTTTAATGGGCTTATTTATACACTTTTATATTATTTTTGGGACTAACCTATTAACCGGAGGCCCAGCCCAAATTGCTGTTTTTTTGCCTATTTCAGTGTTTCGCAGAAAAAGAATATCAAACGGAGTCCAAACGGAATGAAACCTTCGAGAACGTGATTTTCAGAACAAACGTGATCCAGAGACTTGGAGTCTATGCCAAGAAAGCAACGAGGAGAGCACGAGGCAGGGGCGCGCCTACCCCCCCCCCCCAGGCGCGCCCTCCACCCTCATGGGGCCCACGTTGCTCCACCGACGTACTTCTTCCTCCTATATATACCTACGTACCCCCAAACCAACAGAAGCATCCACGAAAACCTAATTCCACCGCCGCAACCTTCTGTACCCCTGAGATCCCATCTTGGGGCCTTTTCTGGCGTCCTGCCGGAGGGGGCATTGATCAGGGAGGGCTTCTACGTCAACACCATAGCCTCAACGATGATGTGTGAGTAGTTTACCTCAGACCTTCGGGTCCATATTTATTAACTAGATGGCTTCTTCTCTCTCTTTGGATCTCAATACAAAGTTCTCCACGATTCTCGTGGAGATCTATTCGATGTAATCTTCTTTTGCGGTGTGTTTGTCGGGACCGATGAATTGTGGGTTTATGATCAAGTTTATCTATGAACAATATTTGAATCTTCTCTGAATTCTTTTATGTATGATTGGTTATCTTTGCAAGTCTCTTCGAATTATCAGTTTGGTTTGGCCTACTAGATTGATCTTTCTTGCAATGGGAGAAGTGCTTAGCTTTGGGTTCAATCTTGCGGTGCTCGATCCCAGTGACAGAAGGGAAACGACACGTATTGTATTGTTGCCATCGAGGATAACAAGATGGGGTTTATATCATATTGCATGAGTTTATCCCTCTACATCATGTCATCTTGCTTAAAGCGTTACTCCGTTCTTATGAAATTAATACTCTAGATGCATGCTGGATAGCGGTCGATGTCTGGAGTAATAGTAGTAGATGCAGGAAGGAGTCGGTCTACTTGTCACGGACGTGATGCCTATATACATGATCATACCTAGATATTCTCATAACTATGCTCAATTCTATCAATTGCTCGACAGTAATTTGTTCACCCACCGTAATACTTATGCTCTTGAGAGAAGCCACTAGAGAAACCTATGGCCCCCGGGTCTATTTTCCATCATATTAATCTTCCAACACTTAGCTATTTCTATTACCTTTTATTTTACTTTGCATCTTTATTTTCTTTATCATAAAAATACCAAAAATATTATTTTATCATATCTATCAGATCTCACTCTCGTAAGTGACCATGAAGGGATTGACAACCCCTTTTTCGCGTTGGTTGCGAGGTTCTTATTTGTTTGTGTAGATACGAGGGACTTCAGCGTGGTCTCCTATTGGATTGATACCTTGGTTCTCAAAAACCGAGGGAAATACTTACGCTACTTTACTACATCACCCTTTCCTCTTCAAGGGAAAAACCAACGCAGTGCTCAAGAGGTAGCAAGAAGGATTTCTGGCGCCGTTGCCGGGGAGATTCGCGTCAAGTCAAGATTTGGACTCCCGACAATGAGCCATTTCTGGCGCCGTTGCCGGGGAGTCTACGCACAAGTCAAGACATACCAAGTACCCATCACAAACTCTTATCCCTCGCATTACATTATTTGCCATTTGCCTCTCGTTTTCCTCTCCCCCACTTCACCCTTGCCGTTTTATTCGCCCTCTCTTTTTCGTTCGCCTCTTTTCCGCTCGCTTTGTCGTTATGGCTAGTCCTTTATCTACTCCTTTATCTCCCGAGAATGAAGTTCTTAATTTTAAACAAAGGGAGGGAGAAAATCTAAAAGAGGCTTGGTACAGAATTTGCAATGCGCAAAATAGATCTACTAGGAAGCAATCTACTTCCGTTCTTCTTCGCAATTTTTATGTAGGCATCACTCCTTGGAATAGATACATTCTTGATACCATTACCGGAGGAAATTTCTTGGGTAGCCATACTTTTGATTCTTATAATGCTATGATAGATTTGTTTGGCCCACCACCTCTTTTGGGTAATGGAACTATGTTAACTTTGGAGCATGTGATGCAAAGACTTGAAATTATTGAAAATAAAGTTGCTACCGTAGAGTTAATTGAAAATTTGGATAAAAAGATCCACAACCAAATTACCCAATATGGATCTAAAGTAGGAGTCATTCTGATTTTTTTTAAAGAAAAGGAACCCATAGTTAATGAAAGAATAAATCAGGATTCCTCTAGAATCGATAAACTTGAGGGTATCATTACCAACTTGGGAACCGCCTTTTCTTCCGTAAAGAACACTTCAAATCCTCCTACCAAAATTGCCAAACTTATGTATGTTCCTAAAAATAAGGGTGAATCCTCTAGTAAGGAAACTGCGGATCTCAAAGCAATAAGTGTTCATCCCAATCTTTTTGATATCTTTAAGGAACCTTTTTCCTCAAGAGATTTCTTTGATTTCGTGCCTAGAAGCTTGATTATTAATAGAAAGGAAGAAACCCCTAAGGGTGATAGGCTCCTTATCGAAGAATTACCTACCAAAGATGGCAATACGTAGATCTATCCTTGCTTTTATGCCTAGCTAGGGGCGTTAAACGATAGCGCTTGTTGGGAGGCAACCCAATTTTATTTTTAGTTTTTTGTTTTTTTCTTCAGTTTAGGAATAAATATTTGATCTAGCCTCTGGTTAGATTTGTTTTTATGTTTTAATTAGTGTTTGTGCCAAGTTAAACCTATAGGATCTTCTTGGATGATAGTTATTTGATCTTGCTGAAAATTCCAGAAACTTTCTGTTCACGAAAACAATTGTTAAAAATTACCAGAACGTGATAAAATATTGATTCCAATTGCAGCAGATCAATAAACAAATTATTTAGGTCGTCCTATTTTGGCTGAATTTTTGAGTTCCAGAAGTTTGCGTTAGTTACAGATTACTACAGACTGTTCTGTTTTTGACAGATTCTGTTTTTCGTGTGTTGTTTGCTTATTTTGATGAATCTATGGCTAGTAAAATAGTTTATAAACCATAGAGAAGTTGGAATACAGTAGGTTTAACACCAATATAAATAAAGAATGAGTTCATTACAGTACCTTGAAGTGGTGTTTTGTTTTCTTTCGCTAACGGAGCTCACGAGATTTTCTGTTAAGTTTTGTGTTGTGAAGTTTTCAAGTTTTGGGTAAAGATTTGATGGAGTATGGAACAAGGAGTGGCAAGAGCCTAAGCTTGGGGATGCCCATGGCACCCCAAGATAATCTAAGGACACCTAAAAGCCAAAGCTTGGGGATGCCCCGGAAGGCATCCCCTCTTTCGTCCTCATCCATCGGTAAATTTACTTGGAGCTATATTTTTATTCACCACATGATATGTGTTTTGCTTGGAGCGTCTTGTATTATTTGAGTCTTTATTTGTTAGTTTGCCACAATCATCCTTGCTGTACACACCTTTTGAGAGAGACACACTTGATTCGGAAATTGTTAGAACACTCTATGTGCTTCACTTATATCTTTTGAGCTATATAGTTTTGCTCTAGTGCTTCACTTATATCTTTTAGAGCACGGCGGTGGATTTGTTTTATAGAAACTATTGTTCTCTCATGCTTCACTTAGATTATTTTGAGAGTCCTACAAAACAGCGTGGTAATTTGCTTTAATTATGATAGGCATTCAAGATTAGTAAGAAAAATTCTTATGAGTGTGTTGAATACTATGAGAAGTTTGATGCTTGATAATTGTTTTGAGATATGAAGATGGTAATATTAGAGTCATGCTAGTTGAGTAGTTTTGAATTTGAGTAATACTTGTGTTAAAGTTTGTGATTCCCGTAGCATGCACGTATGGTGAACCATTATGTGATGAAGTCGGAGCATGATTTATTTATTGATTGTCTGCCTTATGAGTGGCGGTCGGGGATGAGCGATGGTCTTTTCCTACCAATCTATCCCCCTAGGAGCATGCGCGTAATACTTTGTTTCGATAACTAATAGATTTTTGCAACAAGTATATGAGATCTTTATGACTAATGTTGAGTCCATGGATTATATGCACTCTCACCCTTCCACCATTGCTAGCCTCTCTAATACCGCGCACTTTTCGCCGGTATCATACACCCACCATATACCTACCTCAAAACAGCCACCATACCTACCTATCATGGCATTACATAGCCATTCCGAGATATACTGCCATGCAACTTACCACCGTTCCGTTTGCTATGACACGCTCCATCATTGTCATGTTGCTTTGCATGACCATGTAGTTGACATTGTATTTGTGGCAAAGCCACCGTTCATAATTCTTTCATACATGTCACTCTTGATTCATTGCATATCCCGGTATTCCGCCGGAGGCATTCACATAGAGTCATATTGTTGTTCTAAGTATTGAGTTGTAATTCTTGAGTTGTAAGAAAATAAAAGTGTGATGATCATCATTATTAGAGCATTGTCCCAAGTGAGGAAAGGATGATGGAGACTATGATTCCCCCATAAGTCGGGATGAGACTCCGGACTAAAAAAGGAAAAAGAGAAAGGCCATAAAAAGAGAAAGGCCAATAAAAAAATGAGAGAAAAGAGAGAAGGGACAATGCTACTATCCTTTTACCACACTTGTGCTTCAAAGTAGCACCATGATCTTCATGATAGAGAGTCTCTTATGTTGTCACTTCATATACTAGTGGGAAATTTTCATTATAGAACTTGGCTTGTATATTCCAATGATGGGCTTCCTCAAAATGCCCTAGGTCTTCGTGAGCAAGCGAGTTGGATGCACACCCACTTAGTTTCTTTTGTTGAGCTTTCATATACTTATAGCTCTAGTGCATCCGTTGCATGGCAATCCCTACTCACTCACATTGATATCTATTGATGGGCATCTCCATAGCCCGTTGATACGCCTAGTTGATGTGAGACTATCTTCTCCCTTTTTGTCTTCTCCACAACCACCATTCTATTCCACATATAGTGCTATGTCCATGGCTCACGCTCATGTATTGCGTGAAGATTGAAAAAGTTTGAGAACACCAAAAGTATGAAACAATTGCTTGGCTTGTCATCGGGGTTGTGCATGATTTAAATATTTTGTGTGGTGAAGATAGAGCATAGCCAGACTATATGATTTTGTAGGGATAACTTTCTTTGGCCATGTTATTTTGAGAAGACATAATTGCTTAGTTAGTATGCTTGAAGTATTATTATTTTTATGTCAATATTAAACTTTTGTCTTGAATCTTTAGGATCTGAACATTCATACCACAATTAAGAGAATTACATTGAAAATTATGCCAAGTAGCATTCCACATCAAAAATTCTGTTTTTATCATTTACCTACTCGAGGACGAGCAGGAATTAAGCTTGGGGATGCTTGATACGTCTCCAACGTATCTATAATTTTTTATTGTTCCATGCTATATTATATTCTGTTTTGGATGTTTAATGGGCTTATTTATACACTTTTATATTATTTTTGGGACTAACCTATTAACCGGAGGCCCGGCCCAAATTGCTGTTTTTTTGCCTATTTCAGTGTTTCGCAGAAAAAGAATATCAAACGGAGTCCAAACGGAATGAAACCTTCGGGAACGTGATTTTCGGAACAAACGTGATCTAGAGGACTTGGAGTCTACGCCAAGAAAGCAACGAGGAGAGCACGAGGCAGGGTGCGCGCCTACCCCCAGGCGTGCCCTCCACCCTCATGGGGCCCACGTTGCTCCACCGACGTACTTCTTCCTCCTATATATACCTACGTACCCCCAAACCAATAGAAGCATCCGTGAAAACCTAATTCCACCACCGCAACCTTCTGTACCCATGAGATCCCATCTTAGGGCGTTTTCCGGCGTCCTGCCGGAGGGGGCATTGATCACGGAGGGCTGCTACATCAACACCATAGCCTCTCCGATGATGTGTGAGTAGTTTACCTCAGACCTTCGGGTCCATAGTTATTAGCTAGATGGCTTCTTCTCTCTCTTTGGATCTCAATACAAAGTTCTCCACAATTCTCGTGGAGATTTATTCGATGTAATCTTCTTTTGTGGTGTGTTTGTCGGGACCAATGAATTGTGGGTTTATGATCAAGTTTATCTATGAACAATATTTGAATCTTCTCTGAATTCTTTTATGTATCTTCTCTGAATTCTTTTATGTATGATTGGTTATCGTTGCAAGTCTCTTCGAATTATCAATTTGGTTTGGCCTACTAGATTGATCTTCCTTGCAATGAGAGAAGTTCTTAGCTTTGGGTTCAATCTTGCGGTGCTCGATCCCAGTGACAGAAAGGGAAACGACATGTATTGTATTGTTGCCATCGAGGATAACAAGATGGGGTTTATATCATATTGCATGAGTTTATCCCTGTACATCATGTCATCTTGCTTAAAGCGTTACTCCGTTCTTATGAAATTAATACTCTAGATGCATGCTGGATAGCGGTCGATGTGTGGAGTAATAATAGTAGATGCAGGCAGGAGTCGGTCTACTTGGCATGGACGTGATGCCTATATACATGATCATACGTAGATATTCTCATAACTATGCTCAATTCTATCAATTGCTCGACAGTAATTTGTTCACCCACCGTAATACTTATGCTCTTGAGAGAAGCCACTAGTGAAACCTATGGCCCCCGGGTCTATTTTCCGTCATATTAATCTTCCAACACTTAGCTATTTCTATTACCTTTTATTTTACTTTGCATCTTTATTTTCTTTGTCATAAAAATACCAAAAATATTATCTTATCATATCTATCAGATCTCACTCTCGTAAGTAACCGTGAAGGGATTGACAACCCCTTTTTCTTGTTGGTTGCGAGGTTCTTATTTGTTTGTGTAGGTACGAGGGACTTGAGCGTGGTCTCCGACTGGATTGATACCTTGGTTCTCAAAAACTGAGGGAAATACTTACGCTACTTTACTGCATCACCCTTTCCTCTTCAAGGGAAAAACCAACACAGTGCTCAAGAGGTAGCACGTACCGCCTGCGTGATGCATCAGACAATCGCCTAGAGCCGAACCCCTGGAACGCGGCCAGACTCCGAAGATTCTATGCCTAGCGCCGAACTATTTGTTCGTTCCCTTCTCCCTATTGTTTCCATTACTTTTTCCTCTCTTTTCGCTTTTTTCCTTTTTAGCCTTAAAGCTTTTCGTGCGGCTCAACTGTGCACCTGCGACATACACATACTCAAATATGTACATCCATTATACCTGGGGGCTTCTCGGACAAAAGCTTATTATTGTTATTTTCCGAGCATCAAGCTCATCACATATGCGTGTTTTCCCATATGTACCTTTTCTTCGCCATTATATGCATCGATATGACTTAAGTTTTGGCCAAGCTGGGTTGCCTGGCTCCAGTGCTTATGCCCTACGTTCCCGTTAGATCGGCTAGGGCATAAAGGGAGCACCTCTATGATTGTTATTGCTGGGTCATCCAGATGTGTACCTCAGACTGGTGAAGCCGAAAGCTAGCGTTCCTAAGGGAATATTCGGTCGGTGGACTAAAGATGTTTCTTTCATTCACCCAAATGTGAACCCCCAGATGCTACGTATACTGCGATTTTTTCAATTACAGTTCAGACATGCACATTAACGCATGTACACCCGGGGAAAGGAACCCTTAATGGAACTATTCTCTCTGGAAGATGTTTCTTACAATCACAATGTAATATAACATAGCTAGCTGGATACAACTTGTCTGCTCAAGCAACTATGACCCCTACACCTAGTTTCCACGCATACCCTGGCCTATTTTTGCCGCTCAGGTATTCAGAAACGCTCCGCACCTTCGGGTCCAGAGGTTGAAGCGAAGAGGTCTGCCATGACAATCGTTTTACAATCCGGCTAGGGACAAATACGTCAAGGAGAGTACATAGTCACTTGGACTAAAAAAATTCCTCCTCTATACTGTCTAACAGGCTGTCTAACTTACAATCCTATTGGGAATATTTGGCGGCTACTTCGACCTGGTCATATACCAGATTAACGGGAATTTCATTTCCATCTGATCCTAGAGGTCTGACCCGGGCCATATGATTCGGATCGAGCTTGGTATACCGTGTTTTCACCATGGCCCAGGCTTCTCGTGCACCTTCCTGGCAGGCCGATATCTTCCATAATCGGAAGTGCCGCCGCGCTCCCTTGAACAGCTATATAAGCTCCTCCATCCTTCCTGGAGGGGAGGCGGATAGCCATAAGGCCTTGGCAACACTTCGCATTGCCTGCAGAGCTTGTTCGTGCATTCGCGACAACTCTTGTAGCAGATCGCTTGAGAATCCGGACATCTCCTCTTCGGGACGGCTAGTCAGCATACCTACAGACATAACTCTATTAGTCCCTTTCATCTCCAAATCACACGGAGGTAAGTTTGACCACATACTAAATATGTCACCGCACAGCCTCTTATTTTCCTTCACGGAGTCAGCCAGCTGGGCCCGTACATCTTTCAGTTCTTCGCCCAGCTGCGTGTTGGAATCCTGCAACTTGTTTTTCTCATCCCTGACTCGTGTCAGCACACGTTCGCCCGCGGCCAGTAGTCTATTGGCTTCTTGTTCTCCCGCTTGAGCGGTTGTCAGTTGCTCCTTATCCGACGATCCTGCCATAAGATGAGCAACAATGTTAGCATTGTTGGTATATAATTATGTTTTCTCAATGGAGGGGAACATTACCAGGTGACGCCTTCTTGGATTTCTCCAGTTCGGCGGTTGCAGCAGTTAACTGGGTCCGACACTTTTCTAGTTCCTGAGTCGACAGGTTGTTCTTCTTCGTAAGCACCTGGTTGTACAATGATCCTTAAATCAGTCGTTTCAACTACTTCAAGTCTCGGGGCTAGTGGTATATAATTATCAGATTTGCATAATATAAAATTACCCGCATATCTTTCAAATGCTGTTGTGCGGCTCTGGTAAGCCCGTCTCGAGCAGCTCGGATGTATGCATCCGCCGAGCTAAAGGCATCGAATGCCTCTTTTGTAAAACCGGGGTCGCGAAGAACGGCCCTCTGGCGCCGATGGCCCATGGCGCTCTCCACTTCCGAGCTTGTGACGGATACATCATCCGAATCCTCGGCCAAAGGACAATCCGGCGTCACTCCTATATCTGCCCTTGTCTTCACGGCAGGGTCTGGAACCTGGCAGTCGGGAGTGTGACCGGTAGCACCCCCGGACATAGTCCGGTGAACGCTTTTCCTGGTAAGGCACAAATGGAAAATGTCATAGTTGGATGTGACTGCCAAGGGGCATATTTACGAAGCCATACCTCTTCGATGAAGGCTCGGCCGGGCCTTCGTTTGCCTTCCTTTTTGAAGACTTGCCCGGCGTGGGTGTCGCTCTCTCTAGAGTGGCCTCTGGTGCAATATGGCGCGCCGAACGCCTCCCCTTTGGAGCACTAGACAGTGCGGTGGGTGAGGCAGAACGAGGAGGCTCTTTTGGAGGAGATGTCTCCTGATTACTTACATGTGAGGCAGGGAGAAGACCCTGATAGTCGGTGGTGATGGCCACTTCAGTGCCGTCATAGCTCACCTGGTAGAACACCCCATCCTCGAGCACTACGAATATGTCCGGATCCTCATCGAATCCGGGATCAAGGTCCCGGTTGTGATCCTCTAGCTCTGAGGCAGGGTTGTGTAGCCCCTCGGTGATCTTTCGCCACTTTTGTTACAAATGGACGGATTAATATTCATTAAAATTGACTCAGGGAGTAGAATGAGTGGAGCAGCGGGGTTGGAACTCACCCAGCTAGGGGGATTGTACATGGAGAATCCGTCCCTGCGCTTGATACGAATAAATTCCTCTTCCTCCCCTTTGAACAGCTCAGCTAATATTGTTGCCAAAGCGGCGGGGGTGTCCGGACCCTTCCGACCGCAGCGAGAGGCATCGTCTTCTCCATTGTAGTGCCACATGGGAAGCCCTCTGTATTGGAGTGGCTGCACCCCTTGCACTATGGAAGTCGCCATTACGTCGACTATTGACAATCCGGACTGGGCAAGCATTTTTATCTTGCTCATCAGTTGACGGACTTCCGCACTATCTTCCTCCTCGAAGCTCCGAGGACGCCAGTTGTGGCGTTTCTTCAACGGAACACTTGTAAATTCGGGAAGACCCATTCGAACTGGGTCAGGAAGGGCGACGTCCTTGATATAGAACCATTCTGAAGGCCACTCTTCGGATGCCTTCTTCGGTGTGCCGGACAGGTATCCGGTCTCGGTGATACGCCATACCTCGGCTCCGCCCACTTCGAATATTGATCCATCTTGGTTGCGAGGGACGAGGCAGAATAGCTTCCTCCACAATTCAAAATGGGCCTCGCAACCCAGGAATAGCTCGCAAAGAGCGACGTAACCCGCGATGTGCAGGATGGAGGCAGGAGTGAAGTTGTGCAGTTGAAGGCCATAATACTCTAGAAGCCCTCGGAGGAACGGATGGATTGGAAATCCGACGCCTCTTAGCAAGTAGGGGACGAAGCACACTCGCTCCCTCTGGATGTATTGGGAAATTCTCAGCCTGAGCCCTGCAGTTGAAGGAAGTCAATCCCACTCGAACGGGGACTAGATCTGTGGGGGGAAGAAATCCCTGTGTTTGCAGCTTCACCAGCCGACCATGAGATACAGAACATCTCTCCCAATCGCCTTTTTCTGGCCCGTGGGGATGAGAGGAAGAGCTAGGAGCGCTGGCCATGTTGGAGTGGTTTTTCCTAGCAAGCTCTGACGACTTTTCACGCGATGTGGAATGGATCTGAGATCCAATCCCTTTAAGTAGACGCTTTTCTTACATGGCCGGGGTGTTATGTGCAAAAAATACCCTGACCTCTCGTATACGCTCGACACGTGGAAGCTAAAGCTATGGATGCACAGAAGCCGATGGGAACGACATTAAATGGAAGGCTGAATATAGTCCTTCGAAGTCATCGGAGGAGGAAACCGCTTGCAATGCCGAAGACAATCTGCGCGCCAGACTCATCGTCATTGAAAGCCTAGTTCGGGGGCTACTGAGGGAGTCCTGGATTAAGGGGTCCTCGGGCGTCCGGCCTGTTGGACATGGGCCGGACTGATGGGCTGTGAAGATACAAGACCGAAGACTCTCACCCGTGTCTGGATGGGACTCTCCTTGGCGTGGAAGGCAAGCTTGGCGTCCTGATATGAAGATTCCTTTCTCTGTAACCGACCAGGTACAACCCTAGTCCCCTCCGGTGTCTATATATACCGGAGGGCTTAGTCCGTAGAGGCAAGAATGGTAATCATAGTCATACAGGCTAGACTTCTTGGGTTTTAGCCATTACGATCTTGAGGTAGATCAACTCTTGTAATACTCATATTCATCAAGATCAATCAAGCAGGAAGTATGGTATTACCTCCATAGAGAGGGCCCGAACCTGGGTAAACATCGTGTCCCCCGTCTCTTGTTACCATTGACATTAGACGCACAGTTCGGGACCCCCTACCCGAGATCTGCCAGTTTTGACACCGACACTCACCACCTGGTGTGTTGCAGAGATGTGTAATAACATTGGTTCACCGACGTTTGGCGCGGCCAGGATTCGGTTGCTCGCTAAAAGAGCCTTTATTTCTTCCAGTCCAGCCGTTGCCGCATCCGTCCACTCGAAGTGGTCAGTGCGTCGGAAAAGGCGATAAAGTGGCAATGCTTTTTCTCCTAATCTGGAGATAAAGCGGCTTAATGCCGCCATGCATCCAGCTAGTTTTTGGACCTGTTTAAGATCTGTTGGTATGGCCAATTGTGACAAAGCCCGGATTTTGGCTGGATTTGCCTCAATTCCTCTATTGGAAACGATGAAGCCCAGCAGTTTTCCAGCGGGAATGCTGAAAACACACTTTTCCGGATTGAGCTTGATGTCATATGTGCGGAGGTTGTCGAATGTGAGACGCAGGTCGTCTATTAATGACTCGACGTGCCTAGTCTTGATGACTACATCATCCACATATGCTTCAACTGTCTTGCCGATTTGTTTCTCCAGCCATGTTTGAATCATGCGTTGGTAGGTGGCGTCGGCGTTTCTGAGCCCGAAGGGCATAGTGTTAAAGCAGAAAGGCCCGTATGGGGTAATGAATGCCGTTGCGGCTTGATCGGACTCCTTCATTTTGATTTGATGGTGTCCGGAGTATGCATCGAGGAAACACAGTGAGTCGTGTCCTGCGGTAGCATCGATGATCTGATCGATGCAGGGGAGGGGGAAGGGATCTTTAGGGCAGGCCTTGTTGAGGTATTTGAAATCGACGCACAGGCGCCAGGATTTATCCTTCTTTGGTACCGTTACCAGGTTTGCTAGCCAGTCCGGGTGTTTTATTTCTCTGATGAACCCGGCCTCAGTTAACTTGGCTAGATCCTCCCCCATAGCTTGTCGTTTGGGTTCGGAAAAGCGCCGCAGTGTTTGCTTGACCGGCTTATATCCCTTCAATATATTGAGGCTGTGTTCGGCCAGCCTGCGTGGGATCCCTGGCATATTAGAAGGGTGCCAGGCGAATATGTCCCAGTTTTCGCGTAGGAACGCTCGTAGTGCGGCGTCAACCGTTGGGTCCAGCTGCGCCCCGATGGAAGCTGTCTTCTTGGGGTCCGTCGGATGGACTTGAAATTTGACTATTTCATCTGCTGGTTTGAAGGAGGTGGATTTGGGCCGCTTATCAAGAATAATGTCGTCCCTATCCACCATGGAGCGTAGTGGGGTTAACTCTACGGCCGCGAGGGCCTCGGACAGTGCCTCGAGGGCCAGGGATGCCGTTTTGTTTTTGGCATGGAGGGCTATGTCTGGATCGCTGACGAGAGTGATAATACCATTGGGCCTGGGCTTCTTAAGCTTCATGTACCCGTAATGAGGTATAGCTTGGAAGCGTGTGAATGCATCTCGCCCCAACAGGGTGTGATATCGACTGTTGAAAGGGGCCACTTGGAAGGCTATCTCTTCGGACCGATAATTCTACGGCGTGCCGAATACCACGTCGAGTGTGATTTTCCTCGCGCATCATTCTTCCCGACTGGGAATAATCCCTCGGAAGGTCGTGTTGCTTTGCTCGATGCGGTTCGTGTCTATTTCCATTTTGTTGAGTGTATCCTCGTAGATGAGCTTTAGTCCGCTGCCGCTATCCATGAGCACTTTAGTGAGCCAAAAGCCGTCCACAATTGGATTGAGGACCAGGGCGGCTGGTGCCCAGACTGACCGGAATTTTGGTTCGTCACTGGCATTGAAAGTTATGGCCGTGTCGTTCCAGGGGTTTATTCTTGCGACTTAGCAGACTTCGGCGAGGTCGCGGAGTGCCCTCTTGCTCCGATTGTTTGAAGCGAAAGTCTCGAAGACCGTCAATACTCTGAGGTCGTCGTCGTCCGGGGGACGTTGCTCTAAGGTGTTTTTTGTGAGGATATCCTCGCCGCTTTTGGCCACTTGCGGAGTATCCAACATGCTCTAAGGTTTTGGGTTGGTTCGGTGTCGGGTGTCGTGTGTATTTTGCATGGCTTATCAAGCCATCCCTCCAGAACGGTTCCGCGTCCTGTAATGGGCTTGGTTTTCTTCAATATGGGGCTGGGTGCCGCGCGAGGGTGCACCCTTTTCGCCCGCCCGAGGGGTTGAGTGAAGACTGGTGGTTCCCAACGAGATGTCTGAGTTTGCCACGCCCTCTCCATTGCGTAGTACTTCTGTACTATGGTCGCCAAGTCAGCAAAGTGTGATACGCGACGGCGGTTAATGGTGTTGAGGATTCCTTCATCCATGCAATTATTGCAGAATGCTGAAATCGCGTCCTCGTCGCGGCAATCTTTAATCTTGTTTTTGACAAGGAGGAATCTGGCCCAAAAGTGATGGGTTGTTTCCTGAGACTGCTGTCGAACGCGCATGAGGTCGCATATATCTGGAGGACCGGGATTACTTGGCGAATATTGCTCGTGGTGGGTGGCTTTAAATCCGATCCCTGACCCAATTCGGAGTCCGGTGTGTGAAAAGCTTCCGAGCTTATTAGTTCGGGCTCCGGGATGTTGAATAATTTTTCAGGCTCGACGCCCGATTTTATGTTCGGAGGACTGGGAGTGTCGTCCCGCAGACAGGTATCCGGCTCTTCGAGTTCGGAAATCCGAACATATCTTGTCCTCAATATCCGGGAACAGTTGTTGTTTTGCTCCTCTACGACCGCTATCAGATGGGTGATCGGCGGAGATTTGGTTTCTCTCTGATCAGGTTTAAGCCCAACCTGATCATAGTCTGTAGCGACCCCCACGGCGGCGATGTGATCTAGGAGTTCGTTTAAAGACGACAACTCCGTCGGATCCATCCATGCGGAGTATTCAGAGTCAATACGGAGATGATTTCCGATGACCTGAGAAGTCATCGTCGGCTTGACGACCGAACGGGCGGTCATGGTAATGCTGCCCAGCCGGAGGGTTTGGCCTGAGGCCAAGGCTCCTCCGGTGGTGATGCTATACTTGATAACAAGGCGAGCCATCAACCCTATCTCCGACGTCATAGTGGAACTCTCAATGAAAGCACCAATGTCGGTGTCAAAACCGGTGGATCTCGGGTAGGGGGTCCTGAACCGTGCGTCTAAGGTCGATGGTAACAGGAGACGGGGGACACAATGTTTACCCAGGTTCGGGCCCTCTCGATGGAGGTAATACCCTACTTCCTACTTGATTGATCTTGATGAATATGAGAATTACAAGAGTTGATCTACCACGAGATCGTAATGGCTAAACCCTAGATGTCTAGCCTGTATGACTTTGATTGCCTCTACGGACTAAACCCTCCGGTTTATATAAACACCGGAGGGGACTAGGGTTGTACAAACTCGGTTTACAGAGGAAGGAATCTACATATCCGAATGCCAAGCTTGCCATCCACGCAAGGGAGAGTCCCATCCGGACACGGGAAGAAGTCTTCTGTCTTGTATCTTCATAGCCCATCAGTCCGGCCCATGTCATATAGGCCGGACGCCCGAGGACCCCTTAATCCAGGACTCCCTCAGTCCACCTACCTCGGGGGCCCACATGGGCTGTAGTGGGGGCGCCCTGGCCTACATGGGCCAGGGGCACCAACCCCAAGGGGCCCATGCGCCTAGAACAAGGAAAGGGGGAGGAGTCCTAAGGGGGAAGGCACCCCCCTAGGTGCCTTGGGGAGGGAGAATTCCTCCCTAGGCCGGTGCCCCCTCCCTTGGAGAAGGGGCCAAGGCTACGCCCCAAACCTCCCCCTTTCCTCCTATAAATAGCTAGTGGGGGAAAGGGAGGGGCTGGACACACCAAATCCCACGCCCCGGCAGCAGCCCTACCTCTCCCAAAACTTCGTTTTCTCCTAAGATTGGTTCTGGCAGTGCTTGGTGAAGCCCTGCCGGGATTGCACCACCACCGTCTCCACCACGCCGTCATGCTGGATGAGATCCCATCTACTTCTCCTCTCTTGCTTGCTAGATCAAGAAGGAGGAGACGTCATCAAGCCGCACGTGTGCTGAATGCGGAGGTGCCATCCGTTCGATACTAGATCAGATTGGATCGTGATTGGATAGCGAAGAGTACGACTACATCAACCGCATTATATACGCTTCCAGTTTAGTTCTACAAGGGTATATAGACACACTCCCCTCTCGTAGCTATGCATATGCTAGATCAGATCTTTGGTGTTTCGTAGGAATTTTTTGTCTATGCGTAGATGTATATGCACGAGTAGAACACAAAGATATTTTGGGCATTGATGTTCAAATTGCTTGGTTGCCTTGTTTTATTTGGATTCGGTGGTACTGTGGTATGAAGCAGCTCGGACCAACCTTACATGTCCACGCACATGAGACCGGTTCCACTTTTGGACATGCAACTTGTATTGCATAAAAGTGGCTTTGCGGGTGTCTGTCTCTCCCACTTTAGTTGAATCTGATTTGACGAGGGCGCTCCATGTAGAAGGTTAAAAGGCAACTTGCATATCACCATTGTGGTTTTGCGTAGATAAGAATGGTTCTTATAGTTTGCCCTAGGAGCCACGTAAGAAATTTAACAACAAAGTAGAGGACATCTAACTTATTTTTGCAGGGCATGTTGTATTGTGGTATGGCCAAAACGTGATGTGATATATGTTGATGTATGAGATGATCATGTTTTGTAATAGGTTCAGGACTTGCATGTCGATGAGTTAGGCAACCAGTAGGTGTCGTGGTTCTAAGATTGATAGTAGAATGGGGGGTAGGTATGAAGAGGCAAGATCCCAGCTATGGTGAAGTTGTACACACAAGGTTTACGAGTTCAGGCCCTTCACGGTGGAAGTAGTAGACCTACGTCTCGGTGCCCGGTGGTGGTCGACTGGATTATATGTGTGTGGAGTTACAGGGGGTGCGAACCCTTGTCCCTGAGGAGGGGGTGGCTTATATAGAGTTCGCCAGACCCCTCCGGCTCTCAGTTACACAGGGTTTAAGGTACATAAAGATGGGGCGTTTCTCGTAACACCAGTAATAAAGTGACATAAATGATCATTAAGTCTATAGAGTAAATTCCCGACCGTTGCTATACAGAGTGACTTTAGGTCTTTTGGTCGTCGAGTGACAATTGCTATGGTCGAGTGACTTCGAGTCTTCCGAGTGGAATGCTTCTGGTCGAGTGGATGATGGTATCCCTCGAATGCTTCTGGCTTTAGGGTGATGTCCTAGGGGAGGGTGTCTAGGTCAGGCCTATGACCCTACCCTAGGTACATAGCTTCATCATTAGCCCCCGAATGGTTCAGGGTTCGAGTGGAGAAGGAGTTGAAAATACCTCCGACTCAATTTTTGCGCTTCGGAAGTGTCTTGCTGGGATCAATGAACAATCACGATGACTTCAACTTCTTTTTCACTTGCCTTGATCCATTCTTAGTCTGTCGAGTGAACTTTTACTGAAAAGCTTCGAGTGTTGATATGGAAAAAATCTTCCGTCTGACAGGTTGCTCTGCTGCTTGCGGATCTTGCGGGATTCAAATTTTGGGAAGCGCGCAGGGCGAAGGAGGCCGCGGTAATCGGAGAAGATTAGGCAGGGACGCCTCGATATCCATGCCACCTTTTTCGCCACGTACTGCGCATGCAACTATTGTGGGATTTGACAGGATTGAATGGGCCCACAGGTCAGCCATTCGGAAATGGTTCCATATAAGGCGTCGAGGCTGGGGTTTTGCACACAGTGCACCTGATCTCCTCTCTTCCTCCTCTGTTTTCCATCGCATCCACCTCCTCCCTTAGTGCCGCCGCTCTGCCCGAACGCCACCCTCCGCAATGGGGAAGGAGAAGACGGTGGCTCTGGAGCGGGCGAAGAAGGCGACGACGAAGGCGAAAGGGAAAAAGACGAGCCGAGGAGGGTCCTCATCGAGATCCAGCTTGCCGCCCGGCTGGATCCAGGGCGATTGGATTCGTTCGACGATCCAGCAAGACGACATCGACGATCTGGTCGAAGGGGGACTGATTCCCCACAGATCTGGGCGGCTCCCGGAGGACGAGACCGAGCCGCGGCCGCAGGAGGGTGAGTGTGTTCTCCTTGCCACCCATGTTGACCGCGGCTTTTCTTTGCCCCCCATCCTTTCTTCCGAGGCTTCTTGAACTTCTTTGGAGCACAACTTCATCACTTTTCCCCCAACACCATCACGTACCTTGCTACGTTCGTGTCCATGTGTGAGAATTTACTGGGTTGTCGACCACACTGGGGTCTCTTCAAACACATTTTCACCTGTCGTTCTCAGTCGGTCAAAAAGGCCAATCCGAGTGACGAGAGGACGCATGTGATCCAGATGTGTGGGGGTCTTGGGATCCAAATGAGAGGCAAGAGCACCTTCCCAGCCATGATTCTTCCCGAGTCAGTCAGAGGGTGGCAGTCGACCTGGTTCTACTGCAAAGACCAGCCGACTCCAGGCCAGTCGACTGGACTTCCCCCCTTTCCATGGCTCGAGTCGAGAAGCCCTCTGCCTTGAAAGTGACCCCGGCGGAAAAAGCAGAGGTGAAGGTGTGGGTCGAGCGAGTGGTCCAGCTCGTTCGTGACGGCGTGACTGGCATGGATCTGCTGGAAGTCTTCCTCAGACGATGCATTCAGCCACTTCAAGCTCGTGACCATCCGATGTGGATGTATTCGGGAATTGATGATACCACTCGGATCCACCCAGAAGAAGTCGATGAGGATACAGTGGCGCAGTGGTTGAGGGGCATCACTGGTAACAAGGATAACCCCAGAGGGTCCAGGAGGATCCCTCCACTCGACAACTCATATGAACCAGACAAGGTCCAACTCTAAATTTCCGAGTGTTTTCTTGATCTATCGTGTAATTGCTTTTTGCCAACCGACTGACATTTGTTCCACTTGTTGTCTTTCAGGGCCTCACTGAGATGTACTTGATGCCCAACGGAGAGCAGGAACAGGATCCGGAAGGGGAGGCGAGCGGAGGCGAGAGTGGCGAGTGGCACTCTGACGGGGGAGAAGACGACAAAAGCGACGACTCTAGTGACGGCGAAGAAGTCGACTCGCCCCCTCGCACCGAAAGGCGATCCAAATAGATCCACGACCCGGCAAGTATCCGTGGCAAAGCGACTGCGCAGACTGGATAGACCTCAAAGCGCCCTCGGACGTCTTCTCCAGCGCCGACTGAGAAGGCCCCGAAGCAATCAAAAGCTACGTCGTCAAAACCGCGGAAGGCCTTGCCCAAGATCAAAGTGGCCGTTCCCATTGCTTCCGGGTAATAGTTGGATTTGATTTCTTGGTTTGTCATGAATTGAACTTTAATCGACCCAGTTCAGAAGGTCTGACCGTTTGAACCTTGAGATTTGCAGTGCTGCTACCTCTGGGACTTCTGTTTACAGGGATGAAGATGAGGAAATGGAGCATGCAGTCACTTCTAATCCGGGTGTGACTCTTGTAATATTGTCTTTAATTTCTCAGCCGTTTTGCCGGTTGACTGAATTGTGACAATTGATTCTTTTTGCAGCTCCTCCCAATGTCATTGATCTTCCAGATGATGACGAGGATGTACCACTGAGGCCTATGGGAAGGAGAAGCAGGAAGACATCAACTGGCAAGGCGCCTCAGTCAACGCCGGTGACGGAACCAATGATCCAGGAGTCCAGCGACGCCACTCGGACTTCTGTGACTTTTGCCATACCATTGTCGAGTGCCCAGCCTTCTGCGTCGACTACACAGACTCCAGCTGATCCTTCTTCACTCTTTACTACACATCACGTCCCAAAGGACCAAGTGGGTGCTGCCAAAGAGGCTATACGCCAGGCGGGCATCATGATGGAGCAAATGAAGGTGGTCCGGGAGGCCAGCTAGGCTGCCTACAATACCAGCTCAGCACTTCAGAGCAACGTCCAGGTTGGTTGATCACCGACTGGCCTTTTAGCTTGTCGCTTGTTCTGTTAGGATATGCTACCTGAAAACTTTCCTTGAGGGATCTTTCCATCATTCTGCATTTTGCATTTGTACACCCACTGGGTGTTTTAACTTACTGCTGAATAATTTTGCATCTTGAGTCGACTAAGTTGTGTTGATTGAGTCTTTGAACTAGTGGGGGCACGCTGAGTGCACCACTGGGTGTAGTCGCCGAGAGCATAGTTGACTGCGGGCAGTCAACTGTGGTCTGAGAATCGGATTTTTCTCACTCGCCCTGGACGGACCATGTCGAGTGGAACCTGAACCAGTGGGGGCACGCTAAGTGCACCCACTGGGTGTAGTCCCCGAGACCATAGTTGACTGCGGGCAGTCGACTGTGGTATGAGAATCACCTTCTTCCTTTTTTTTACACTCGGCCTGGACAGACCATGTCGAGTGGAAACTGGACCAGTGGGGGCAAGCTAAGTGTGTTGGGGAACGTAGCAATAATTCAAAATTTTCCTACGTGTCACCAAGATCATCTAGGAGATGCTAGCAACAAGAGAGAGGGAGTGCATCTTCATACCCTTGAAGATCACTAAGAGGAAGCGTTACAAGAACGCGGTTGATGGAGTCGTACTCGCGGCGATTCGAATCGCGGAAGATCCGATCTAGCGCCGAACGGACGGCGCCTCCGCGTTCAACACACGTATAGCCCGGGGATGTCTCCTCCTTCTTGATCCAGTAAGGGGAGAGGAGAAGTTGAGGGAGAACTCCAGCAGCATGACGGCATGGTGGCAATGGAGCTCGTGGTTCTCTGGCAGGGCTTCGCCAAGCACTACGGAGGAAGAGGAGGAGTTGGAGGAGGAGAGGGCTGCACCAGGCAAGGGGTGTGGCTGCCCTCTCTCTCCCTCACTATATATAGGGGGAAGGGGGTGGAGGAGGCGCCCTAGGGTTCCCTAGTGGAGGGGCGGCGGCCACAGGGGAAACCCTAGATGGATTTGGGCGCCCCCACCCCTGGGAAACTTGCCCCCCAAGCCGGGAGGGGTGGCTGCCCTAGGGGAGGCGCCCCCACCTCTCCACGTTACGTGAGAGGGGTTGGGAGGGGCGCACAGCCCCTTAGTGGGCTGGTGTGCCCCCTCCCCTTGGCCCATAAGGCCCCCCAACGCTTGTCGGGGCCTCCGAAACACCTTTCGGTCACGCTGGTCATCACCCGGTACTCCCAGAACAATTCCGGACTCCAATACCCTTCGTCCAATATATCGATCTTCACCTCCGGACCACTCCGGAGTTCCTCGTCACGTCCAGGATCTCATCCGGGACTCCGAACAACCTTCGGTAACCACATACTATTTCCCATAACAACTCTAGCGTGACCGAACCTTAAGTGTGTAGACCCTACGGGTTCGGGGACCATGCAGACATGACCGAGACGTTCTCCGGCCAATAACCAACAGCGGGATCTGGATACCCATGTTGGCTCCCACATGTTCTACGATGATCTCATCGGATGAACCACGATGCTAGGGATTCAATCAATCTCGTATACAATGCCCTTTGTCTATCGGTATGTTACTTGCCCGAGATTCGATCGTCGGTATCCCTATACCTTGTTCCATCTCGTTACCGGCAAGTCTCTTTACTCGTTCCGTAACGCATGATCCCGTGGCTAACTCATTAGTCACATTGAGCTCATTATGATGATGCATTACCGAGTGGGCCCAGAGATACCTCTCCATCATACGGAGTGACAAATCCCAGTCTCGATTCGTGCCAACCCAACAGACACTTTCGGAGATACCTGTGGTGCACCTTTATAGCCACCCAGTTACGTTGTGACGTTTGGTACACCCAAAGCATTCCTACGGTATCCGGGAGTTGCACAATCTCATGGTCTAAGGAAATGATACTTGATATTAGAAAAGCTCTTAGCAAACGAACTACACGATCTTATGTTATGCTTAGGATTGGGTCTTGTCCATCATATCATTCTCCTAATGATGTGATCCCGTTATCAATGACATCCAATGTCCATGGTCAGGAAACCATAACCATCTACTGATCAACGAGCTAGTCAACTAGAGGCTTACTAGGGACATGTTGTGGTCTATGTATTCACACATGTATTACGGTTTCCTGTTAATACAATTATAGCATGAAAAATAGACAATTATCATGAACAAGGAAATACAATAATAACCATTTTATTATTGCCTCTAGGGCATATTTCCAACGGTCTCCCACTTGCTCTAGAGTCAATAATCTAGTTCACATCACTATGTGATTGTAATGAATCCAACACCCATGGGGTTTGTTCATATCTCGCTTGTGAGAGAGGTTATTAGTCAACGGGCCCGAACCTTTCAGATCCGTGTGTGCTTTACAAATCTCTATGTCATCTTGTAGATGCAGCTACCACGCGCTACTTGGAGCTATTCCAAATAACTGCTCTACTATACGAATCCGGTTCACTACTCAGAGTCATCCGGATTAGTGTCAAAGTTTGCATTGACGTAACCCTTTACGACGAACTCTTTTACCACCTCCATAATCGAGAAAATTCCTTAGTCCACTAGTTACTAAGGATAAGTTCGACCGCTGTCATGTGATCCATTCCTGGATCACTCTTGTACCCATTGACTGACTCATTGCAAGGCACACTTTAGGTGCTGTACACAACATAGCATACTGTAGAGCCTACGTCTAAAGCATAGGGGACGACCTTCGTCTTTTCTCTCTCTTCTGCCATATTCAGGTCTTGAGTCTTACTCAATACTCACACCTTGTAACACAACCAAGAACTCCTTCTTTGCTGATCTATTTTGAACTCCTTCAAAATCTTGTCACGGTATGTATTCATTTGAAAGTACTATTAAGCGTTTTTTATCTATCCTTATAGATCTTGATGCTCAATGTTCAAGTAGCTTAATCCAGGTTTTCCATTGAAAAACACTTTTCAAATAACCCTGTATGCTTTCCAGAAATTCTACATCATTTCTGATCAACAATATGTTAACAACATATACTCATCAAAAATTCTATAGTGCTCCCACTCACTTCTTTGGAAATACAAGTTTCTCATAAACTTTGTAAAAACCTAAAATCTTTGATCATCTCATCAAAGCATACATTCCATCTCCGAGATGCTTACTCCAGTCCTTAGAAGGATTGCTGGAGCTTTGCATACTTGTTAGCATATTTCAAGATTGACAAAACCTTCTGGTTGTATCACATACAACCTTTCCTCAAGAAAATCGTCGAGGAAACAATGTTTCGACATCCTATCTGCAAGATTTCATAAATAATGCAGTAACTGCTAATATAATTCCAACAGACTCTTAGCATCGCTACGAGTGAGAAAGTCTCATCGTAGTCAACTCCTTGAACTTGTCAGAAAACATCTTAACGACAAGTCGAGCTTTCTTAATGGTGACACTTAGCATCATTGTCCGTCTTCCTTTTAAAATCCATCTGCACCCAACAGCCTTACGACCATCAAGTAGTTCTTCCAAAGTCTATACTTTGGTTTGATACATGGATCCTCTCTCGGATTTTATGGCCTCGAGCCATTCGTCGAAATCCGGGCCCACCATCGTTCTCCATAGCTCATAGGTTCATTGTTGTCTACCAACATGACTTCCAAGACAGGATTACGTACCACTCTGAAGTAGTACGCATCCTTGTCGACCTACGAGGTTTGGTAGTGACTTGATCCGAAGTTTCATGATCACTATCATAAGCTTCCACTTCAGTTGGTGTAGGTGCCACAGGAACATCTTCCTGTGCCCTGCTACACACTAGTTGAAGTGACGGTTCAATAACCTCATCATACTCCACCATCCTCCCACTCAATTCTTTCGAGAGAAACTTTTCCTCGAGAAAGGACCCGTTTCTAGAAACAATCACTTTTGCTTCCGGATCTAAAATAGGAGGTATACCCAACTGTTTTGGGTATTCTATGAAGATGCATTTATCCGTTTTGGGTTCGAGCTTATCAGCCTAAAACTTTTTCACATAAGCGTCGCAGCCCCAAACTTTTAAGAAACGGCAACTTAGGTTTCTCTAAACCATAGTTCATACGGTGTCGTCTCAACGGAATTGCGTGGTGCCCTATTTAAAGTGAATGCGGTTGTCTCTAATGCCTAACCCATAAACGATAGTGGTAATTCGATAAGAGACATCATGGTATGCACCATATACAATAGGGTGCAGTTATGATGTTCGGACACACCATCACACTATGGTGTTCCAGGCGGTATTAGTTGTGAAACAATTTCCACAATGTCTCAATTGGGTGGCAAACTCGTAACTCAGATATTCATCTCTATGATCATATCATAGACATTTTATCCTCTTGTCACGACGATCTTCAACTTCACTCTGAAATTACTTGAACCTTTCAATAATTCAGACTTGTGTTTCATCAAGTAAATATACTCAGCATCTACTCAAATCATCTGTGAAGTAAGAACATAACGATATCCACTGCGTGCCTCAGCACTCATTGGACTGCACACATCAAAATGTATTACTTCCAACAAGTTGCTTTCTTGTTCCATCTTACTGAAAACAAGGCCTTTCAGTCATCTTGCCCATGTGGTATGATTTGCATGTCTCAAGTGATTCAAAATCAAGTGAGTCCAAACGATCCATCTGTATGGAGTTTCTTCATGCATATCTACCAATAGACATGGTTCGCATGTCTCAATCTTTTCAAAAACGAGTGAGTCCAAAGGTCCATCAACATGGAGCTTCTTCATGCGTTTTATACCAATATGACTCAAATGGCAGTGCCACAAGTATGTGGTACTATCATTACTATCTTATATCTTTTGGCATGAACATGTGTATCACTATGATCGAGATTCAATAAACCATTCATTTTAGGTGCACGACCATTGAAGGTCTTATTCAAATAGACAGAGTAACCATTATTCTCCTTAAATGAATAACCGTATTGCGATAAACATAATCCAATCATGTCTATGCTCAACGCAAACACCAAATAACAATTATTTAGGTTTAACACCAATCTCGATGGTAGAGGGAGCATGCGATGCTTGATCACATCAACCTTGAAAACACTTCCAACACATATCGTCATCTCACCTTTAGCTAGTCTCTGTTTATTCCGTAGCCTTTTATTTCAAGTTACCAACACTTAGCAACCGAACCGGTATCTAATACCCTGGTGCTACTAGGAGTACTAGTAAAGTACACATTAATATAATGTATATTCAATATACTTCTGTCGACCTTGCCTGCCTTCTCATCTACCAAGTATCTAGGGTAGTTCTGCTTCAGTGACCGTTCCCCTCATTACAGAAGCACTTAGTCTTGGGTTTGGGTTCAACCTTGGGTTTCTTCACTAGAGCAGCAACTGATTTGCCGTTTCATGAAGTATCCCTTCTTTCCCTTGCCCTTCTTGAAACTAGTGGTTTTACTAACCATCAACAATTGATGCTCCTACTTGATTTCTGCTTTCGCGGTGTCAAACATCCCGAGTTGCTCAAGGATCATCATGTCTATCCCTGATATGTTAGAACCATCACTATCTCATCTGGAAGATTAACTCCCACTCGATTCAAGCGATTGTAGTACTCAGACAATCTGAGCATATGCTCAATGATTGAGCTTTTCTCCCTTAGTTTGCAGGCTTAAGAAACTTGTCAGAGGTCTCATACCTCTGGACGTGGGCACTAGTCTGAAATCCCAATTTCAGTCTTTGGAACATCTCATATGTTCTGCGACGTTTCAAAAACGTCTTTGGCGCCTCAATTCTAAACCGTTAGCATTACGCACTGAACTATCACGTAGTCATGAAAACGTGTATGTCAGATGTTCGCAACATCCACAGACCACACTCGAGGTTCAGCACTCCGAGCGGTGCATTAAGGACATAAGCCTTCTGTGCAGCAATGAGGACAATTCTCAGTTTACGGACCCAGTCCGCATAATTTCTACTATCAACTTTCAACTAAATTTTCTCTAGGAACATATCTTAAACAGTAGAACCAAAGCGTAAGCTATGACATAATTTGCAAAGACCATTTGACTATGTTCATGATAATTAAGTTCATCTGATTATTTAATGAACTCCCACTTAGATAGACATCCCTCTAGTCATCTAAGTGATACATGATCTGAATCGACTAGACCGTGTCCGATCATCATGTGAGACGGACTAGTCATCAACGGTGAACATCTCCATGTTGATCGTATCTACTATACGACTCATGTTCGACCTTTCGGTCTCTTGTGTTCCGAGGCCATGTCTGTACATGCTAGGCTCGTCAAGTCAACCTAAGTGTTTCACATGTGTAAATCTGGCTTACACCCGTTGTATGCGAACATTAGAATCTATCACACTCGATCATCACGTGGTGCTTCGAAACAACGAACCCTCGCAACGGTGCACAGTTAGGGGGAACACATCTCTTGAAATTTTAGTGAGGGATCATCTTATTTATGCTACCGTCGTTCTAAGCAAATAAGATGTAAACATGACAAACATCACATGCAAATCATAAAGTGACATGATATGGCCAATATCATCTTGCGCCTTTGATCTCCATCTTCGAGGCTGTGACACCCAAATATTTTGACCTCGTTTTATTAATTAAAATTTTGCCAGGAGATTAAACTTTTCCATTTGTCTGGATTTATCTCTTGATTTCGGAACTGCTCTTTTCTTTAATATTATGGAATTTTACCTCAAGTGGAAACTTTCCAAAAGTATTATCTGACTTGTATACTCTCTCTATAAAACAATTCTCTATCAGTGGATTTAATTGCATAATTGCTTTTCCTGAGCTTTATTCTTTTAAAATGATTTTTCATGAATTTGGAGTCTCTGTTGCACTGCAACCATTTGATTAATGCATTTAAAATTTTCACCAAAATTTGGGGATGTCGTGTGATGTTTCCACATCACTTTCATGCAAAGATATCTTTTGGTTATTGAGATTTTGAGCTCTACATCAACTTTTCAAGTCTGGTCCAGTAGGTATTTTTGCACTACAACCTATTTAAATATTCTTTTAAAAATTCTTCCAAGTGTTTGGAGATGTCAGTAGATGCACATGATTCAACTTTATGCAAAAACCCATTGGTGTTCCTTGAAATATTTGAGTGAATCAACCTCATCTTCATTCTGCTCCAGTTTGGTGATTTGTACTGCAACCCAAATTTATTTTGCTCTAGTGCCCATGAGATTTTTCCCTGCTTGTAGTCCTCCCTACAAAACCCTTAAGTCCAAGAGAGTGGACCCATTGGAGTATTTTTGGTTCATGAGATAATAGCCTTTAGTTTATGCCCAAAATTGGTTTTTCTCAAATTTTTGCACTAACAAGTTTCTAGTCTTGACCAACTAACCTTGCCACCCTCTTTATCATCTAAAGAGAGTATGATCTGGAGACCTTGGCCACCCCAAGAGTTGCCTAGATGCCCATGACATTCTGTCGAACACTTGGTGTGTATAGTCAGTTTTGACATGATTTTTAGTTTGCACTGTGTACTTAATCCACTGACCCAGTAACCTTGTCCACTAAGATCCTAGCTACTCCTAACCTAGGTCTGCTAATTGCCAGCCTCACCCAAGCCCCGTGGCACGCATGGGCATTTTGCCGAACAGTTGGCGTGCATGCTCTGGGCGCGCCCAGAGCGCACGTTTTGCACGCGCGTGCACCGAGCTGCCGCGTCTCGCTGCCGCCCAACCCCGCGCTCGTGCTGACCCTTCCCGCTCGCAGCCGCCGTGCCCTGACCCCTCCCTCGCCGCAGAGCTGCCCTGGCCCCCTCCTGGCGCTCTACAGCGCCGCCACCGCAAGCTGCCACCGCCACCCCGACAACCTCTGCCCTGTACGGCGCCGCCCGAGCCACACCAGCGCGCCAGCTGCCCCCTAGAGCACCTCGAGCTTATCCTGAAGCACGTCCGCTAGTGCCCGTCGCCGCCACGCGCCCCAACTACAGAATGGCGGTTCGCCGGCGATCCTATCCACGGCTGCTGCGGAACCGACCTCGAACGCCTATATAAGGGGACCCCGAGCTCGACCAAGCACTCAGGCAACCTCGTACTACCCCCTAGTGCCCCCAACACCCAGCAATCGACGTCGGGAAGCTTTCTTCCCCGTCTCCGGCCGGTTCGGCCGCCGCTGCCTTCCGGTACCGTTCGTCGCAACCAGACCCTCCCCCGGCCATCCAACACCACCACCCGTTTCCCCTCGAGCTTGCGGAGCCACCAAACACCTCAAACTCGCTCGAAAACCACCATAACCCGAAACCCCCAAACCACCCGAAGCCTCCTCCGCCGCGGAGCTCACGGCTGGCGACTCCCCCCGTCCCCACCTGCCTAGCGACCACCGGGAGGACCGCCCTGGAACCACGGATCCATCCCTGCCCTCCGGAGCCCGCGAAGAGCCGCCGTTCGCCGGCGTCGATCGCCGGAGTTCCGCCTCCGCTCGGGCAGAGGAAGAGGAGGGAGATGGGACTAGTCAAACCTGACCAGTGGGCCCGCTGGACCCACTGTCAGCGACCCAGCCCCGCCGACGTGTGTTTTAAGTGGAGGCGTATTTCGCAAAATACGTTTTGCTAAACAGAAAGCGTAAGCCCCTCCGAAACGTTTTCTTTTTCTGTTTTATTTTAAAACAGAACTTTGACTGGCTATATCTTTTAAAATAAAACTCCAAATGAGTTGATTCTTTTTCCTACCTCTCTCAAATTTCATCTAGTTTATTTTAAGATTTATTTCAAAAATATTTGGGACAACTTTTTGTACTGTTTTTGAAATATATGTTATTTGTATATTTTTTAAAATAGGAAATGGAGAGAGAAGAAAACTTTCAAAAAGTGCACCCCCTTGCATACTCTTGAAGGCAAGCATTCTGAACTTTGGCATAATATTTTTGGGTGTGTTGATACGGTTATACAACACCACCTTGACTTGGAGCATACGTTATTTTTATGTGACGATAAAATCATACACATGAGTGCACAATGGAGATTCTTTGCTGTTAGAAATGGATATGCTGGTGATAGTGATCAACCTCGTGAGCTTTTCATGCATACCGGAAGGAAGCCGGGAAAGTCGTCGTCTTGGATAGACACGAGCTTGTCCCTAGTTCCTCGTCGAGACGAGTGTGTCCGGTATGGCATGATGAGGTATGATGAGCGGTGATTCTGTCTGTTAGTTGAAATATATTTGTTATGCTAATCATACAGGGAATACTTGAACCTCCTGAGTCGGCCATAGATTGAGTCTTGTTCCAGTAAACCCCCATACTTGTTTCGTACTACGACTTGTCCCTGCCGCAGGTAGGGTACGGTTCAGTAGGTTGTCAACCCCTTCCTAGCACACACCGTACAGAGAGGCCATGGTGGAAGATACCGGATGCATCCAGTAGGCATGCCACCTGGTCCGGGGTCATGGGTGTTTCCGGTTGGGACTAACCATTTACATTATTTGAATTATTGAGTATCCCTGGGACGGTTCTACCTCCTGGACACTCACTGCGGGTATTCTCTTATCAGCCCTTTATGTGGTGTCGCGCAGACGCCCGACTGTGGCATGCTTGTTATTTCTTTTATCTATAAGCCCTTTATGTGGTGTCGCATAGACGCCCGACTGTGGCATGCTTGCTATTTCTTTTATCTATAAGCCCTTTATGTGGTGTCGCTCAGACGCCCGACTGAGGCATGATTTATCTTATTATCCTTTCAAGGCGTCGCTTCAGACACTCGATCGGTGCAATCTATGTCTACTCCCATATTGCATATTCATATTTTACACGCATGCGTGCATCTTGGATTTCGTATATTTCGTGACAGACGTTATGATTATAGAATATTTCGGAGCATGATTATCCATTGTTATATTATACCCGTGTTCATAATGTTTGCAAGTACAGTCCAAAGTACTCACTGGCTTGTCCCTGGCTATTGTCTTGGCTAGATTTCTCGCATGGAGCGAAGCATTGCGATGACAGCCCCGGAACCTACACAGTGATGATAGCAGCCTCGCGAAGATAGGAGTTATCCTGGTCAGCTGTTCTTGTGGGAAATGGAGTCCCATAGACGCAGATGAACCACAAACCGCTTCTGCCATCAACCACTAGAAACCAAGTGTTGTACTCATAGGCCACGATGGTCTTGTACTACATATTTTGTACTTTGCTTGGAATTTCTGTATCAAGTTGGTGCCTCATCAGCTAACAGTAATCCTGGGGCTGGTGAGCACAAGGGCCATTTTCTGGAAAATTAATATCCCGAAAAACTGGTCCTGACAAACTTGGTATCAGAGCCAGGCTGACCATTGGCTAATCCTATCTTAGCCAGGTCAATAAACCTAGGTTAACCAACCCACCAGACCTTAACCCAACCCCGGCCAAGCTTCTCGTGTAAGATAGCCACACAGTGACCCCGACGCTTTTGGCAGTCGGTGCCCAACCTATCACCCTAGCCTGTCGATCACGCGCCAGTGACCGACACCTAGCATGTCCCATTCGCAAGCGTGCGAAGGAAGACTCCGCCCCCTTTTCTATAAAAAGGGCACGCTAGCCTCAACCCAACACAGCACAGCCTCTACCCCAAACCAAGCCATAATGCCTGGTCCCATTGTTCACAATGAGACCATAGCCAACAACCTTGGAGGTTTTGTGACCGTGCTCGCAAACCTCACCCGCCGTGTCTATGCATTAGAAGAGCCCCCGGAATATGTTGTGTACCAAGGACCCATGAGCGGTGAGAGCCGTCAATTCTGGGCCACTGTACACATCTATGGTAGGGGTCTATCACCAGAACGCCCCTACAGGTTCACTGGAAGGACAACTTCCTTTGAGCCACAAGCCATCCAACTGGCAGCTCGAGAGGCTATAGTTCAACTCCGGCACTTGTCGCCCAGAGTTAACTGTCGCTCGTTCTACTACTACCCTAGTCGTGATGGGTATGGTAGGCCGCCCCAGGTTGCCAACGGAGATCACGAGACGGATCCTGCACTATTGCATCTGGTGCGCTATGTAAGTGCACTAGAGGAACTGTTCGATCAAATCACCCTTGATCTGATCGCAGCTCGTGGACAACTGATTCGCCGAGCCCCGGCAAGAGGAGAAGAGGAGCCCGACGCCGACAACCCAGTCGTGCTGTTCGGACACTCGATCGAGCCCTTGAGGTCTGCCCCAACCCTCGACCAAAATACATTGGTGTCCCCAGAAGTGCTTCGTCGCCTTTTGGGAACACACTCCAATGGGATTGTGGCCAACAACCCCCGCGATGGTCATCATCGCTACCCCGACCCTGCAGCCCCTCAACCTCATCCGGCAAATCCCGACAGTGAAACCCGTGGGGAAGCCTCGACGTCCGCAAGGCAAGCCCGCTTAGATGTTAACGAAGTAGACTAAGTCGCTCGAGTAGTAACGAGCCTTAATATTTCTACGCCTTGTAATTGTGTGATCCTGTATCGCCAAATTAGATGATGTCTGCTTGTGCGCCCCTATTTCTGAATAGTAGCCATGCATATGTACGTTAGCGTACAGTTACACTTTTTTTTAATTCCGGGCGCAGCTACCAAAACCAACCCCGACGACACCCACAGTAATGTGTCACATTTATGAGATATGTGTATCTGTGGCATTGACCCCGACCCCATAGAACAGAACCAACAACTAGTTACCCTTCACCACGGTAAATAACCCAGCCCCAATGCTATATAAAAGGCCACCTCGTGACCTTGCCAAGTACCCCTCACCTTGTGCACAACGCGCACAGCCATTTCCTTGCTATGCCGACCCCCAGTATTTATCTGAGAACCCCAGACGCAACCCCGGGTAGTTTTGTTAAATTATTGTGGGACTTTACCTGCAGTACCATGAGTGCCATCCATCCACCCCAGTACGAGTTGCTCAAATCAAGGATCACCCCAGCCACCTCGAAATATTGGGCAGTGGTGCACATCCCTCCCGCGAACCCAAACAAAGACCCAACGGAAGTCTCCTTCGTGGGGAAATCCATGCCGACTCCGCATATGGCCATTGAAGCTGCTGCGTACGAAGCGCTTGCTCGTCTTTGATTCGCGGTACCCTATGCCAGCAAACGGGGATATTATTACTTTCCGAGTCGTGCAGCACCCGGAGAAGTAGCATCTTTTCCCGGTGGATGGATTGAGAGAGATCCAGTACTGGCCAACCTTGCCCAGTATGTTATCGCTCAGGAGCGTTTGACTCAGTGGGTAATGGGTTATCTCCAGAGCCTCGCTGATTTAAATCCTCAGATCGCTATTGGCAGACCACTGAGGCCTGACCAGGAGAGACGCGTTCATCGACTGGTCAACCCGCTTCCCCCGATAGAAGAAGAGTGCGCCCCAGTACCAGAGACGTTTTCTCAGGACCATGTCCTTTTGCCTTTTTTATTGTAGACGTCACCGCTATGTTTTTTATCCCAGTATTTATTTATGTGTTGTAACTTGTACGTGGTATCCAATATTTGTGCGACGGATCAAATATTTGGTTTCAATTATGTGAGCAGTTTTACTGCCGTTAATTTTGGTTTAACTAATTTTCTCTCGCGATAAATTTTGTAGTGAGATTTCTTTCCCTGAGTTGCTGCAGCATATGCCTCTTCGCGACGTAGATTTTTATTCACGCAGCGGCAGACTCACAACCACAACCACTCGACCTCGTGCGCTAATTACAAATCCTCGTACACATTTTGCACCTAACTGATCACACCCGAGGACACCGCGGTCTCAGTAAGAGAGATTTGTGAGTAATCATTTGGGTGCGAGTTGCCCCAGCGCACCGACAATAGTTAGCACTCGATGTCGCACCTAATCCCCATGATCGCCGCCACCGCGAAGAGCTAACACTCGAGCGGCAGCATCACGACGATCATCAAGGATCATCGCGCACAGGAGCACGGAGAACCCCAGCAACGTCGCCAAACCTCCACACACCAGGACCACGTACCAGTCCGGCATCACCTCCGCCATTAGAGCCTCGTCTCGAGCTCCTGCAAACAGCAATGGAGGAGAAGGAAGGAGAAGTAGAAGCGAGGCCAGGTGTGAGGAAGAAGAAAGGAGCACCGCGATCATTTTATAGCTCGAGAACGGTGTACGGTGGGCGAGGTCCACCAGCGCCGCTCGTCGCTCGATCACCGGTGTTCGGAGGCGAATCCGCGAGCAGTGCCGACAGTGCACTGGCCCGCGAGGTGAGTGCACGCTGCACCGGCAGCTAGCACGCCGCGCACTGCCGCAGTACGGCCTAG